>NC_056733.1:1471725252-1471832752 GCF_019279795.1 Protopterus annectens
AGAATTATGGTATAGTCAGTCTTTAGCAAATCTACTATAATGAACTCGTATTGGTTCCATCACTGTAGCTCTGTGAGCTACAAGCCTTAGTGTCTGAATTAATCTCTGACTTGTTACAGTTGTGCTGGATTTTTCCCATCCTCCACTTCCACTCTGAGGATGATGTGGTTTAAAAGCTAGTGTCTCTGTTTTCTGCCCCTTTACATAATTTTACTGTCATTTTCAGTAAGCCTTAAATTGTCAGTTGTGTAAGTTATTTCAGTACTGTCTCCCTCCTATTGTATTTCATAGATCCATAATACTGACCACCCACCCACCTAATCAGTATCGCTCTTGAGTTAACTTCGCTTGCTCTAAATTGTCTTTGTAAACTCCTCTCAGTCTCGTCACATCTGCTTATACTGCTAGGAGAGAGTAGATAAAATGGGAGAGTCCTCCACTTTAACTGCTGAAGTTTGTTTCCCTTCATCTTATCTCCCTGCCTGCTTAGTGCACACTGTATATAGACCCTTCCTACAAGTTCACATAATTAGCACTCATTTAATACCCTTTCTATGGTATACATTAATTTATTGGGATCTGTGTGAGAATTACTGTGTTTTAAGCTCAGTGAGAGCAGAGGAAAAACAAAGCTATTTCTAGGCCACTGATTGTTTATAGATCACTGAATTGTGCTGTTTGCTGTTGACCAGTATGCCGACTTAAGACTGTTGATTTTACTTAGCACTTTAGTAAACCTACTATAAACTCTATTGATTTCAGTCCAACTGCAGCTCATGCCAGTTAATATCCGAACAATGGACATGCACATTCCAACTGTCTCTGTACCCAGCTTGGTTGAAATGGGCATCGTGAGACAATGTAGCAACTGTCTCATTTTTGCTAACAACTACCTGCTACTTAAATGCACTGACAGAATGTACAAGAGATGTAGTTATATGATAACTCTGGAGGCAAAGCTCTCACATAAGTCCACCTGATTCAGCAAACAAATTGTCAGTAACACACAGCATCACACTATACCTATCTCATGCAATAAAGACTAAACCCATAGACCTATTTATGCTGAGGTTCTTTAAAGTAACCTGCATAAACCACAAAGTCCTCCTAAATGTACCCCAAGAAACAAATACCCTCAGCAACGTTGTAAACACTTTACTCAGGTAGCACCTTTCATGAAACATGCCCCTAAGACTCACAGTGGCTCAACTCAAAAGCCCATAACGTAAATCTCAACACCATCCAACATCTTATTGGTAGGTAACTCCATAGTGAGACATGCTGATGTACCACTCACCAGGCTGTGCAAGGAGAAAGTCACATCATTTGCCTGTCAAGGAACCAGGACTTGCCACATCATACATTCTTCCGCCATAAGAGAAAAATGATGCAGCACTCAGAATATGTATAAGATTCAAGTATGATCCTAGATATGAGCAGCATTTTACCATCACTGGGAATGATGCTGCAATACAAACAAAATATTATGGATTTCAGAAATTGGCTTAATGTCTGGTGTCATTCAAAGGGGGTCCAGTATACCTCAGCCTTGTTGAAAATGGTTGACAGTCCAAAGTGTTTCACCACAGATGGCCTGTAGCAGCCCCCTGAAAAGCATTGTCATGGAGACATGGCTCAAGTCCTTAAGGAGCATTCCACCAGTGCAAGGCTTTAATGCTTACCACACATTCTGGTCCATTGCACTAGATGAGGGCAATAAAGGTGAGGAGTGAGCATTTCTACATTCATTTAATAAAGTGCCATCTTCAGACTTGTTAGACAGGATAATGACCTAGAACTCCTCCATATTCAACTTACCATTAATAAAACCTCATATCACATCATAGGCAACTATAGGACCCCTGTATTTTCTCTCTGGCCCATACTTCCTACCTAATTAGTATGTAGTCCCTTTGTATCAAGCCAAACACCATTCTACTTGGAGACTTCAACTACACCTCTACAAATTGGAAGACTTGTACATACACTGATGTGTATGCCCAGACATTTCTAGATTTCATTAATACAAACTCTCTGGACCAGTTAATCCACACTCTAACTAGTGGCAACAAAATCCAGGACTTGGTCCTTACTGACATGGGACAGCTCTATTCCATACCAGTGGCAGTTCCATCCCAAGTGAAATCTGACCATAAATCAGCCACATTAAGGATAAGACTGGAGCCAGAAGCACCTTCCAATAACTGAGTATTTAGTGATTATGTTAAGGCTAATCTACTTAAACTGAGTGATAACTTGGCTAAGTTCAATAGTCTCTCTCCCAATCTGATGACCCCATTACATATGCTGAATCCTTTACTGTTGAATTCTATGCTCATGAAAAGAGCTACATAGAGGTATCTGTCTATTTCAGAATTAAATAAAATGCCAAATTTAAAAATAATTGCCTATGGTGTAGCACAAATTTAAACAGACTGCACAACAGGAGAAAAAAATAACTACATAAAAGTAAATGTAACTCCCTGTATGCAAAAAATGCTCTTGTTAAACTTAGCATTGAACTCCTAGACCCTGTTCAAAATCAACCAAAGTCAAATATGAGGTAAAAACAGTCACCCAAGCTGAAGACAACCACAAAGCCTTATTTAACTGTATTAAAAACCACAAAAGGAAAACACAGCACTGCAGAGAGCTAATATTAAATGATACCATCTGTTCAGACACAGAAGACATGTCCAATTTACTAGAAGATAAATTTAGCACAAACTTAACCTCCTCTCCCCATCATTCCCAGATCATATAATACCATCTATGTCACACTCCCACGCGCCCAAGAACAAGTCTTCAAGGCCCTATCCAAGGCCAAGAACACTGTGTCTATGAGAATAGATAACATACCAAGATGTATAATCTAATACATCTTTACATTTTAAAAACATGCACCCAAACTATTCATACAACAGTATACTGAAAAGTCAATTCCTAAGAGCAAGCCATTTAAATCATTCCAAACTTGAGACCTTAAAATTTGTGTGGTTGAACATGAGTAATGTCAATAAGGGAAGGAGGGGTGATGGAAGAGGAGGTGGAAGAACCCACCTGCATGATCAATGCTATAGTGCCTGAAATATTTTAATTACAAAAAGAAAAATCAGTGGTATCCCCTTGAAGTCCCAGAAAACCCAGTATGCAAACTATATTGGGTCAAAAATAAACACAGAAGAAACTTTACAGTATGGAGGGTGTGAATTCACTCTTTAAAATATGTTATGCACCTAGTTCACTAATAAATATTGAACTGTAAAATATTTGCTACAAAATAATAAAATAGAAAATAGTGGTAGGTAGTCCACAGTTGAGTTCAAAATAGAATATCCTTTATAGAAACAAACAAACAAGTGATCCTAGTTGAGTACAATGAAAAGCATTAAAGGCAATCATTATTTATATGTAATCGGTGGCACAGCGGAAGCATTGTTGCTTCACAGCAAGAGGTTCTCCTGTTCGATTCTCGGCTAGAGTGCCTTCTGTGTGGACTCTGCATGTCCTCCCCGTGGTTGAGTGGCCTCCGAAAGTCATGTGTGAATGGTCGTGCCTTCGCTGAAGGTTGGGCATCGGGCTAGCAACTCAGCGCCATAAAAATCAACTGCCAGTCATTAGCGGACCGGAGTTCTGCTGTGGCGACCCCTAACTGAGAAAAGCCGAAAAGACAAGCAATCAGGTTATTTGGAGCAAGGGAGTGGTTACAGAGGGTGGTTCTGTTAAATGAAATAAAAGCATTAAACTCATTCTTTTAACCAAGTCCCCCTTAACACCATAGTGTAAACTGAGGCTGTGCTACCTTAGAACTGAAACTAAAAGGATAAGTAAAGGAGAAAAAAAAAGATTTTCACTTTGACAAACATCAGGGTGGAGGGGACTTGGTTGACGATGCTTTGTATGTCAGGCATATAGATCGTGTCAACAGCCTGTAGGAGACAGAATGTAGGGATAGGGCCTTGAGATGGTCTGCACAGGACATGTTACTTATACTCTGTATTCTTCTAGTGAGGAACCTCTGTGTACATTCCAGTTGTTGAATGCACCTGGTTAGGTACATACCAAAAGGGGCATTGTACTCATTGAAAGGTCTGATGAATGCTGAATACATTGCAACAATGACCTCCTTCGACCTAGATGACATCTTTGTTTATAAGTTGCACAACATAGAATATAGACATGTGATAGTCAAAGGCTAGATTACTGTCTATGTGTGTCCCCAAGTCCTTAACTACCAGGCCAGCTCAGGATTGTTGTCGCTCGTCTTGTTTCAAATTAAAGACGAACATGCGCAGTAGTTCGTTTACATGCTTTATTACACAGAAACATCAGGATGGATAGCAGCATTACAAAATGTAAACAAACTGATTAAATGACAGACTACACAGACAGGCATGCTTACATCTCAACAGCTTACTACAAAATGTAAGTCAGGCACACATGTGCTCAGTATTTATACACTTGTACAACCCCCTAGAAAGCTTCTTAAAGGTGTACACACATATTGAGCTTCAGGTGTGTGGTCAATGTGATAGTTACCAGGGTGGATGACTTCCCAAAGAATATTATTATGCATTTCTTGCCATTTAGTTTCAGTCCATGGCTCTGACACCAGTTATTTGTCTGTGTCAGCCTTTCCTGAAGAAGATTTGTGTTGGTGGGGGATTCTATGACTGCTCCCAATTTGCAAACATCTACAAATTTAGTCAGCCACTTCAGAGAAGTAAATGCTCAAAAGGAGCAGTCCTAGGACTGATCCCTGAGGGGTCTCTGCTTGTGACTGGCCACTTTATAGAGGTGGACTCCCCACTTCTAACTTCCTGAGTCCTGTCTGTAAGACAGATGGCTATCCACCGGTGACATAAGGGTTTATACCTAACCCCAAGTTTGTTAACTATGCCCTAGTGGGATACTGTGTCCAATGCCTTGGCCAGGTCATGTTAGTCAGTGTGAACTGTTTTGCCATCACCCATTGTTTTGATGACCTTGTCAAAGAAGTCCACCAGGTTGAGTAGGCATGACTTGCCCTTAATGAAACAAAATCATTTGGGTCCAAAGTCTGAAGGTTTCCTGTGTCATTATTGGTCATTTCCATGATTATTCTTTCCATGGCTTTGCATATGACACTAGTGAGATTTATGGGTCTGTAGTTTCCAGGGTCTGTAGATGACCTACCTTTGTGTACAGGGATGACTGTTGCTATTCCCCATCCATGAGGCATAAAGCCTTTGAAGGCAACAGTCACATATAACTTCCAGAGGGCCTGATAGGTCATGTTTTATGCCATTTTGAAAGCATCCTGGGATATTGTCTTGGCCCATCAATGCAGTGTTCCCTAGTGATAGTAGGGGGGTTATATCTGATGGCATTTCCTGAGGAGAGATTGAGGGGGGTGTAAAGTCAAGGGCTGAATTTGTCTGCCAGTAGGTATTCTATATCTTCTGGCTCAGTATAGGTGGCTCCATTAACAATAACAATTGTGTATTACCTTTGAGGTTGTGGACATATCTAAAAAATGCCTTGTGATTGTCCTTGGCCTGGAGAGCAAATTTACCTCAAATTTGACTTTGGTAGAACTTTATTTGCTGTCTGAGTTGTTTGTTTACTTTGATGAGATTGCTTTTATCCTGCAGGATGTTACACCTCCTAATATTTGCCATGATTTTCTTCCTTCTGTTATACAGCCTATTGATGTTGTGATTCTATCAGGGTGGCATTTTTTTAATTACTTCCGTACTTCTTCCTGGTGGCTACAGCTGCCTCTATGTAGCTATTAACATGATTTAAGGGGTTTCTGTGAACAGTTCCCTGTAGGCAGCAGTGTTCTCAAGGTTTATGGGGGCTTAAAATTTTGCCATGTTACCACTTAATGATAGGAAGTTAGCCTTAGAATAGCTCCTAAACATTCCAGGGTTAGCTGGGGTTCTGAATTTTATTTTTACTTCTAAGGAGACCATTTTGTGGTCTGACCTTACCAGAGAAGACAATACACAGCACAGAAACCCCAAAGTGAGTCGATTTTTGGCAGTGATAAATGTGTCCCATCTTTCCTAATACACCCCCAACTCTTCTTTCATCAAGGTCACCATCAACATACCCACTCTTTTTTCAAGGTTCCAAGATTATGCTATACTCATTCTTACATGAGCAAGATAGAGTACAAGGTCATATATCGATAGCACTGCCAAGCTCAGTCCACAACTCTAACTGTACAGCTTGAACACAAAAACATCAAAACAGTAATGAATTTTGGGAAAATCATCCTGCAATAGCTAACAATTTGTACCTGCATTTGTGGTTTCTGGTTTTCTGACTGGCAAGAGGCCAGTTGCATAACTCTCAACATGGTATTGTAATAGAACATAAAGTATCATTCTTACCTGTGTTTATTTTTCCCCCAACTCCTAAAAGCATAATGCAGAAGACACCTTGTGGTGGTTATCAGTCAACAAAAGGAATGAAGTTGTGATTTTGGGGGACCTACATATTAACCGGCAAGAAATAATATGCACCCTGCACTTAAAGATTCTCTCCCTTCACCTATGATACAGAAGACTATTCCCCAATATAGCCTCCCAAGCTAGAAAGAAAAAAAAAGATCATTAAATGATATGCCTGTCAAAAACACATTCATTAATAAGACAACCGATATGACAGTGCAGATAAGGCAGATATTTACAATACATCTTGGGTGACCTTACTCTGATTTCATCTTCCCACAGCTAAGAAGGTCAGGATGGCATCTTCTTGAGTTGCAGTAATGGTGCCTGCAATGCTCTCCAGAGCAAGGTATGCCAGTGGTATCAGACATCAGTCCGGCATCCATTTTATGTTTGGCAGAGGTATAGCTAACTATTTGTGCCCAGTGTTGTCCCGTGATCTGGTACCCCCCATGTCTAAGTTCAGGAGCAAAAAAAATGTACTCTGTATTAGTGGCTGCTACAGTAAATCACTTCAAATCTGAAGCCCTGAACCTGGGGGAAAAATAAACTCTTCTCTTATTTTAAATTAAATCAGCTGCTTGCTACATTTGAGGAAAACCGCTAGAACAGTCCACTAAGCACTAAAGTGCTTCACTTCTGTAGTCCTGACTTGAGGGAAAAGAAAAAAAATCTTATTTTAACTGTAGTATTCTTTTAGTTCAGACTGCAAATGCAATGCCATCTTTTAAATGCAGGTAATGCACTGAAGACTAATCGGCAACCACCGACTGCATCTCTAACACTTTGCACCCAGGATGTTTTTTCCCCTTTGCCCTACCCTAGCCACGCTACCGATATTGAGGACACTAATTAAAGTTCTTAGTCGGGTGGTCCTTATGTAGCAGATAAAGGAAGATGAGACTTTCCTTGCTACACCACAAGCCCTGACATACCCAGTGCACTTGGAAGGCATGGCCATTCAATAGATCACATTCTAGAGAATTATGTCAGGCATTTTGCAGTTATGCCTGTTTTCTTTCTCAGCCCATAGTATGCAACATCAGGCATCTTGGCAATGCAACCTAGCATGGTGTGACCATTATGTAGCACACAAAATTATGTCATGGCCTGTTGATGAATGATGAAATAAAACAAGTGTTGTAGGTGCATGCTGCACAGCTATGACAACACTTTTGCATTTTAGCACCTATGCTGAATACAAAAGTAACATAGTTTTTTTTTTCCAGTGCAGGGGTAACTGACCCACTCAAACATCCTTAGTGCATTTTGCATGTGTTCTTGTGAATGTACAAGACTGAGTGAGCCTCTTAGTGCAACTTGATCCATGGCATGATATTGAAACAGCTATTCAGAAACATTAATTAATTTATGCCTAATTAGTAAAACAGTCATACAGAAAAACTCACTCTTATGCAACATAAAATCCAATAGCTACTATGACTATCATTGTGCTACAGAAGATCAGAAGCAAACAGTCTCCCAAGCTTATGGAAGTTAAAGAGGTGGTCAGATTCCCAATGGCTACTTTTTTGGAAGGAAAAGTTGCACATCAAAAGTTGTAATTTCTTGCAGCCTTCCGCAAAATGTTTCCTTCAAACTGCATAGTTACTGTGCTTTTAGCAATGATAGTTAATATTGTAAGTTAAAGTTGGATTCATGTAGAGCACATTGAGGTGTTTCAAATAACTGGGGTTACCTTGCCATGGAAAAGTATTAAGTCCATAAAGTCATTTTTTTTTCTAAAATATTTTTATTAAAATTTTAAAACAAGAAAAGATAAAAAAAAGACAAACTTTAAAACATAATACAATGCTGATATACAATGAGTCACAGCTTTAAAGAACAAATCAAATTGTTAATATATATAGTATATACAACAGCCTGAGCCCAACAAAGTAGTAAATGAAACCAAACATAGTAACAGTCTAAAGTATTAAATAAATAAAGATGTATCAATAAGAGCCAAAACATTCAACCAAGGCTTATTCTTTAATTTGTTTGGATAAATTCTTCCTGCTTTTATTTTGATTTCCTTGATTGCAACTTCCTTTAGAAGAGTAAGACAGTCTTCAAGTTTCATTTCTGAAGAACATTTCCATTTCCTAATAATAGTTTTTCTGGCCACAGCAAGTATAGTCAAAGTAAAATAAGAAAAGTTTTTCTTTTATTTAGCTATTCCTAGAACATTAAAGACAACCATTTCTTTTGTTAAAATAGATGAATCATTCCATAATGCTTTAAAAAATCTTGTATTTTAACCCAGAAATTATAAACCATGTAACAATCAAATATATATATATATATATATATATGTACCAGTTAGCTTTAATTGGTTTATTACATCGTCAACAGCCAGAGAGATTTTCTTTTGTCATTTTAGCAATTCTAGTAGGCGTTATAAATGATATATATATATATATATATATATATATATATATATATATACATATATATTTATTTATTTATTTATTTTATTTATTTATTTAACATTTGTTGACCGGGAAAGTCCAACTAGGTTCCATAGATCCTGTTTTCAGCGGAGGCCCGGGGAGAAATGCTCCAGAAGCATGTCTTTAGAATGTATATATATATATATATATATATATATATATATATATATATATATATATATATATATATACATATATTTCCAAGTAAATATATTCCAGTAATTTATTTATTTATTCATTTATTGACATTTGTTAACCGGATTAGTCCAAATGGGCTAATAGCCCATTTTCAGTGGAAACCCGAGGAGAAAAGCTCCACGTTACAAAAACAAATAATGCAATAAACATGAATCTAAAACAAGAATATTAATTAAAAATTACTGTACAATTAAAAGATTTGTACTTCAGTATAGTAGAGGGTAGAGTATACAAAAGGGAGTAAAGTAAGCTTGAAATTTAACACTGAATGCAAAGTGCCTAATCTATTAAACAAACTATCCAAAGTCAGGTAGAAATCATTTGGAACATTTTAATATATATTGGAGATAGGAGTGGTTATTAACCTAGGTTGGGTCATGGCAGGGGCACGTCTTAGTGCTGAGAAGATACTGTTTAAGTTCTTTTTCAAAGTATAGAGAGTGGGAAATGAAGCAGATGTGTATAGGGAGTTTGTTCCAGGCTTGAACAACATAGCATTTATAAAGAAGTTTCCCAACATTTCTTTATGCATGGTAAGGATCTAAAAGTTGCTGATTAGAGCTATGTAGGGTCCTGGAAGGGGAGTAGTGAGATATCAGGGTGGATAGAGCAGGGCAAGAAGATGGTTTGTATATAATAGTGTGTAATATTTGGAATTGTAATAGTAGGATTTTTTGGGGGAGTTTAAGCCATTGAAGGGCATTTAGGGCTAGGCAGTGGTGAGACCTGTAAGGAAAGTCTGTAACAAACTGAGCTATCTTGTGGTATGTCTGTCATAGTTTGAGCATAGTAGCAGATTGGATGTTAGTTAGAATAGGGGCTGCATAAAAAAAGAGAGGGTAGGAGGAAGGCTTGAGTCAGGGAGTGTCTAGCATTTACATTAAGGAACCTTTTATTGCGATATAGTAGTCCTAGTTTCTGGTGGGTTTGTTTGATACAGTGAAGTATGTGAGGGTTAAACTTAAGTTCATCATCAATGATGACTCCCAGGAGCTTTGTTTGGGGTTCAGGTTTTATGATAGTGTTGTTAGAGGATGTAATGGTAAAGTGGACTTGTGGTGAGAGAGGGACTGAGGGAGAAAGAGCAAGAGCTTAGTCTTTTTAAGATTAAGAATGATGCATTTTTAATAGAGGAAAGAAGATGATTTTTATTCCCATCAGTGAAATCTATAGAGAATTATTTATTAAAAAAAGTTTCAAAAAAGTTTTATCCAAATTTGAATAGTCCTTGTCTAACATTTGATATATTTGTGAAATTAAATTATTAAATGCTCAGTGTTTAAAAGTAGTTTCAAATAACATCAGTATCCATTCAGGAATTACAACTAAAGTAGATTTAGATAAAATTGAGAACTTAGCTTGAAATGTTATTAAAACTAGTTGTAAATAATTTAATTCATTCTTGCTTATATTAAACTCTCAGCAAATATTTTCAACAGATTTACACATAGTTCCTTCAAAACATTGGCTCCCATAGAAAAAAATGTTAATTATTCCAAGAGTTAAAAATATGAAGAGGCAATTTATTCATAAAACGTTTAGTTAATGATAACAGAATTATAGATTCAAACCAACATTTACATTTTAAGTTACTTAATATTATTCTTTTAAAAATTTTTAAGCTTGAATTTAAGTAAGTTGAGTTAGATGGGGAATAGTCTCCCAAGCTTTAGATATATTCATAGATAAATAGCCAGAACAAATTATATAATTTAGAATTTATTGAGTCTAAAAGAGTTTAACTTATTAACATTCAGTAATTGTAGATGTAAAATGTTCCAATTAGATATATAATTTATGTCTAGCCAATTAAGAATCATTTTATAATTGTCACTTTTGCATAAGTTTCTATATTGGGAAAGTTCAAACAAACATTCTTCCAGAGTCTGAAGCGTTGATTTATATTCAACCAAGGTTTATTTGGATACCATAAAAAGGGGGAGGGAACAACCTTGTTTAGTTCCATTTGTTAAATTGCTAAAATTAGAGGGATACGAACCTGATTTTACATATGTTTTGTTATTATAGATATTCTTTAGTAATTTATTAAAATTAGGAGGAAAATCAAACATCTGTAATACTTTAAATAAGTATTCCCAATGTAAAGAATCAAATGCCCAAGTCTGTGTAGACTTTTACAACACAATTCTGCAGCATGTATTTGTTTTAATATAGTCCCTTTTCAGCTTTCACCACTGTAGTAATGCAATTAAACAGGAGTCAGTTGTGCATATCTATGTTGTACGACACAATGTACAAGTCGCCAACTCCTCCTGACAGGCAAGTCATGAGCAGTCTGGTTCCACTCTTGCACTTCACAGCAGACTTATCCTGTACTACCAGTGAATGCAGCAACTGTGGGGAGTGGGGGACTAAGGACAGTTTTATGTACATAGTACCACTGGATTCACCAGCATGATGAAGAACAGAGGACAGTGAGTGTAGAGGAGATCATGCAGTGGCTTATTCACATATTCTTTGGTCACTTGATATTAGCTGCATCACTGATTGTTATATATTCCTCCCAAAAAACAGGTGTAATAACAGTGTATTTTGCATCAACATACCTGCAAGCCATAAATACACATATTTGTCTACCTGTTTGACATATATCCTCAGGAGAAATACATAGCTTATTTCTACTTAAGGAGATATCTGCAGTGCACCAAGGTACATCTTCCAAATGTATGGCATCTGGAAGGTCAGTCACTGGCACTCTTCATACAGGTAGTAGCTAAATGTGCAGTAATTTTAGCAGGCCATTTTCTGACACTGGTAGCTGAAGGTTTGGCATGCCATCTGTTCATGCCACTTTTCTGAGTGGGACCCACTGTACCAGAGGTAAAACAAACACTGCCTATGAGTATCTAGATGTGTGTGCTATAAATATCACTGACATCCTCCTGCAGCACAGTGGTAACACATAGATTGTCTCACTGTGATGTGCAGTGCCTGTGTACGTACTTATTCTCAGATGCATTTTCCATTTTCTGTACATAGCAGAATGGCATGAAATTCAAACAAAGGAAATGCAAGTTCTCCTTTGCAGAGAATAAGATTTGTGGAAGGTACTCTATCTCCATGGATGGCAGATAATCATCCATGAGAAACCTGCTCACTGCTTTCCTGATCATGCCTGACAGGACAAGGTAAATGACTTAACTGCTTTTACTGTCCAGGACAGAAACTATGAGTATCAGCACTGGGCCACCAGAATTATAGTGCTGCCTAAGCTCATGCTACCTGATTGACACAGGAGAAGAGTGTTACAGAAGGTGTTCTGTCAACAGAACCATCATTGTCAGAGATGGATGAGACACATTCCTCTCTGAATGGGAGGGAAGTTATAAACATCAGAAGACAACAGTGAAGTGCTTGATATTGAAGCTGAGCTTGACCACCCTCCAAGAATTTCTGTTGGAGATGCCCTGGGTATGTATGTCTTTACAGGAACAATTAGCCATATACAGGGTAACTGTAGAATGTAGTGTGGACTTAATGCAGTATCACTTGTCTTCATAGGATATGAAGGCTTCTGAGTAGAAGAACACCAGTACAAGGTAAGACAGCTATTATTAAGTCCTACTACTTTGGGCAGTACTATTCATTCATTCACTGGGATGCAAGTAGTGGTGGTGAGTCTTATTTATTTTAGCTATTCTCCTCTGGTGTCTTCACAGGTGATGTCCTATCAGGCTCCTTCACCTTGGCTATACCCCTGGTTTATATCAAAGATGACTCAGACACTGACAATGATGGCAGTCGAACACTGGCATGGTATCAGTGTTAGATATGGGTAGTGCGGAATCCAAATGCCTACCGCAATTAGTAGACATGACCTCTGTGGCTGTGGAACCACTCCAGACCCACATGATGACAAAGAAGGAAAGGAAGTTGCAGACAGGTATATCCAGGTATCTAAGATCTATCCCTTGTGGCGCAGCCCTTGATAGTTAGCACAAGCCCCACTGAGCATGAGAAAGACAGTGGTGGATGTCATGCCAGTGGCAGTACATGTTATGAGCATACCTCTCACCTGTACAGTTTTTCACAGAATATCCAGATTTTTGGGTCATACTTTTGGCCTGTTCCGCGTAAAATTTGTAGTTTTCTGGCAAATTGCTGGGATGATCTGAGGATTGAAGTCACTAAATAATGACATACATTTCAGTTTTAGACTTCAAATCCTTCAGAAACTATATGTTGAAACAAACCCTGTTACCCTAGCAATTTTTGTTTATAAGAGCAACATTTAAAATATGTCCCTATTTTTGGGCGTTTGTCCCCCCAATTTGTTAGGCTTGTCCAGATTTCTTGCACTAACAGGTTGAGTGGTATGGCTATGGGTACCACCATCCCCATCTGAGCTAGCTGTCTCGATATCTGTGACCCAGCAGATATGCAGGGCCATCATAAAGGGAAAGGGTTTTCATGGGATGTGTGCTATGACCTGAGGAAGTACATATCCTGTGTGTATGACATCATGGACATGTTCCATAGGCAGCTTGCCTGACACAAGTCAACCAGCACACACAGGAAGTATACCAGACACACTTCATGTGGGTACACCAACTCTGTCTCTAGTGTTAAGGGTCAGTGTGAAAGAATAAGGCCACTGTCTGGCACACATGGTGCCACTACTTCCAATTCAGCATCCATTGTTAAGGGCAGTAGGTAAGAGTTGAATATCCACAAGGATAAGGAATTAATGCCATAATGATGCATAGTATGAAACATCATTCATGTTCATGCAACACTCATTGCTCTAGGCAAGAAACAGATAGTGTCTGTGCCGTCACAGGAGAGAATGCTGTCATGGATGGGGGCATGCACGGTATGCATACACATTTCCTGTGAGTTCCTGGAACTTTTCTGTACAATATCCACTCCTCAGTATTGCAACATATGCTAAGGCTGTTGCACACACACACCCTTCCATGCACATACATCAAACCTCCAGACACAAATGCACAAGAAAGGTGACAAATCCCCTCCCTGCCCAGTGCATTCTCTCATATTTGACAACTTTAACAGCACGTGTTTCAAGCATACCAAGACACACACACACACACACACACACACACACACACACACACACACACACACACACACACACACACACCTATTTGCCTGTGCATGACACTCAGTCCTGTAACCCTCCCCACCTCTGCAAATGATGTTAATTTTGCCTTGCCTTCTATGCTCCGTTACTCATTATGCCTATGATTTGTACACCGTATGGTCAATCTGTGCATGGAAGAGCACAGTCTGGGTGAAGGCTTGCATACACACTTTTAATTGAATGTACACTGTTTTATTCTGGCCCATAGTTATAAACCAACTGCCACCTCTTAGACTGAGCCATGGCATACTGCACTTGCTTTCATCCTTCCTTGTAGCTGGCTCCTCCACAGACTCCTCACTGAGGCTCAGCTCCACTGCCTGGTGTGGAACTTCTTCCTGCCGAATATTTATACCCTGGTGTAACAGTTTCCATAAAATTATATAATGTAACATGGACAGACTGAAAGTATCATACTACATTCTTTTCCTATTCAATGTCTACCTCTCTTCATATCATTCACCTAAAACTTACATCATTTCACACTATTAGCTTCACCCTAACATCCTATCAAAATCAGCTACATAATAATTGCTCCGATCAAATCATAACAAAATCCTTAGCCCCACCAAACTGTACACATTAAATTCGAAATTGGCTCCAACCTCTATAACACAACTTAGACAGGTTACTTCCCATAAAAATGCATTCAGCTCTAATTAAAATCTTAGACACTTCTCAGGTGCAACAAACTCCTAACTAAACTCATAAAATCTCTATTATACTTCACAATTAAAACTCAGTGGAGATATCTACCCTAATCCTGGCCCCAGATATGCTAAACAAAAATGCACCCCCCCTACCCCCCTGCCTTGTTGTGGAATTCCAGCTTCCCCTCAAGGCTCTGATCTCCAGCTACTTAACATGAATTTAAGGAGCATAGTCAGTAAGGTCCATGATCTTCACACCTGCATATCCCAATACTCCCTCTGTCAAATTCACAACAAAACTAACTTTAATGCTCAAACATTTATTTCACTCTAACAAGTCTGTGATTGGATGCTACTCAAAATTCTTTCCTTTGACACTGCTGTGCACTATTTTCACACCACCTTCCTTGCTATACTAAATAGGCTAGCCACTTGCAGAACTACTAAAATAAAATCTAACACCTTGGTTAACAAAAGACAATAAACGTATACTGAAACAAAGAGACAAAGCTTGGGCACTCTGGCATTCCAACAAAAATCAATCTAACCTGGATCAATACAAACAGCTTTGAAATAAAGCCAAGTCCCAAGTCAAACTAGACAAGAAACATAGTATACTGTAATACAGCAACAGAATCACAACAATCCCAAAAATTCGGGTTGGCCATAAAAAAAAAAAAAAACTCCTTCAACCTAGTCAATCATCCACCCCTACCCCTTCAGCCACTAGCAACAATGACAGCATTGCTGCCCAGTTCAAACTGTTTCTTTACTAATTCCATTTGCTCACTTTCCAAGTATCATCTTTATAAACCTCCAACTATCCCATACCTGTTGAAACTCTCATCATAAAAAAATTACTCTCTAAACTTAAACTCACAGCCCTTGCTACAGATAACCTACCTACAGTATTCCTAAAAATAGCAGCAGATGCTATTGCCTATCCCATTGCCATTCTGATCAAATGCTCCATCTCAGAACACTATATTCCCTTAAGATCAAAAATATCTTATATATCCCTCTGCACAAAGGTGGCAGCTTTACTGAGTTCTCTAACTACAGACCCATTGCTATCTTACCACGTCTTTCCAATTTAATAGAAAAATGTATCCACATGCAGTTTTTACACTGCCTATTATCTGGGTCTATATTAAATGCTCAAAAACACTGAATTGTGAACACCTGTTTTGCGATCCTTAAAGAGCGAACATGCATTTCAGTGAATGCCCGAATCAGCGATTTATTTCGCTGGGAAAGAAATCGCTTGGCCGTCATAGTGAGTTTGCCCTTTTCCCTACTGTGGTATGATTTCAGAGTTGGTATATTTAGTTAGGAGTGTGTGGGGGGCACAGCCCCCACATTGGGGGGTGTGGGGGAGAAGCCCCCCACTTTGTAATGTTAGTAGTTCTGCTTTATATAGGGCAATCGATTTTTTTCCAAGGGAAAAAAATCGCTGATTTGAGCTTTCGCTGTAAGTGGAGTTTGCTTTTTTAGGGCCACTGAACAGGTGCTTGCTGTTCAGTGCTTTCGAAGATATAATATAGGCCCTATTATCTAATAACCTCTTATCTAGCGCACAGCACAGTTTCTTCCCAAACCATAGTACCACAACTACCCTTCTAAATTTTACTAACACCATCAACCAACATAGAAATAATGGTAAATTTGTTTCCTCTATCTTCATGGATCTATCCAAAGCTTTTGATACTGTTTCCCATCAGAAACATATTGATGAACTTTCCACTCTAAAACTTAGCCACTCTTCTCTAGCATGGTTTCATAGTTACTTATCTGCCTGACAGCAAGCTGGCATATGGCAACAAGAACTCTCATCCTTATTGCCTGTCAACATGGGATTGCCCCAAGGTTCTATTCTTGGTCCTGTACTTTTAAGTATTTTTACCAACAGACTCCATACATCTACTCTCCTAGCCTCCATCATTTAATACGCAGATGACTCTACTCTTATTTGTACTGTACCTTCTCTAGAACAACTTGTAACCATAACACCCAGTCCTTAGGTGTTGAATCCTGGCTATCTGATTCTGAACCCATCCAAAACTAAACTGATGCTTTTTCACTCCAGCAAATCACAAGCTCCCCAACTCCATTCCAAATACATTCCTCCAACAACACCATAATATCAACTGTAACCCAAACAAAATGATTAGGTGTTCTAATTGACAATAATTTGAAATGCGACATACACCTAACGAAGTCCATCAAGAAGACACATATTAAACTAGGTTCACTGTACAGAATCAAGCCTTTCCTGACTAACAGCACAAGACAGGCAATAGCCAGAACTCATCTTCTCTCCACCCTACTATATGCCTCTCCTATCTTCACTAACGTAAGCAAAACTGATCTAGCTAAGCTTGAAACATGCTACAATAAAATAACTAAATTTGCTACTAACTCCCCAAATAGGTCTCACCACTGCTCTGCCTTACATCAACTAACCTGGCTAGAACTGCCCCACTACTTAACTTACACTCAGCTCACTACCACTCACAGACTAGTACACTGACCTGATAAAACCCCTGCTTTTCAACTAACGCTTCAACCTTATACTAACACTCACTTACTCAGATCCTTGAATAAATCTTTATTACATGTCTCCAAATCCAACAATAAAGCTGGTGACTCTCTCTACTCTAACTACATCTCCAAAATATGGAGTACTATCCTTCAGCCCATCATAACTACTGCTGGCCAACTCACTTTAAAAACCTACTACAGCTGGTTCTGCCCATGTACCTGTCCTGGCAAAATCCTTTTCCCTCGTCTATCAGCTCATCAACTTACTCTTCTACCATTCCATGCCCACCATATGTAACCTTACTTACTTACTTATTACTTTACCTCCTATCCCCCTCCTCTTCAGTAACAATTCATCCTTCTAACTTCTCTTCACTTGCTACACTTTTCTAGTATATATTAACTCTCATTGTCCTCTCAGCTATTTACCTTAACATTTCATCCATTCCTCTCCCTTTCTCCTATTATTCTTCCTCCTTCCTCTGCTCCCTCTCCCACTCTACTCTTCTCCCCAATTTATTTCTCTACAACAATACTTACTTTAGTTATGTATTACATTTGGGAGATCATGTCACTCCCCTATATCATGCATATTTACACAACTCCTGCACCATTTAAATTTTTGATTGGATACTTTATCTGACTTTATCCACAACCTGTGTTACTTTGTTATCATTCTAATCAATGTAACTAAATGTACTTTTATGATGCATGTAAGTTTTTTTTTTAATATTTGTAATTGTCTCTGGAGCTTTTCTCCCCAGGCCTCTGCTGAAAATGGGGTCTTGCTCTGTTGGACTATCCCAGTAAACAAATGTTAAATAAATAAATAAATAATGTGCCAGAGTCATACTACAAGGCAGCACAGATACGTTCAAGCAGTGAAAGTGTGTCTTCAGCAGGCCAAACTCATACTCAGTGATGAACCAAGCCTGCAACAGGGCATAGCTCTAGCTGTTATTTGCCATGTTATACCATATGAATTATAGATCACCTGACAGCTGATGGAGTAGAAACTTTTGCAGGTAGTATATCTTCCTCCCTGTTTACCAGGTGGGGTCTTTTATTGCAATGTGGGTGCCATCTATGGTCCCACTACCTCATGAAATGAGCTATGTAATAAAAAGCCTGTATAGCATTGGCTCTCTCCTCTGTAGTATGTGGAACCAAATGTCACCTCACATACTGTAGCACTGCCTTGAGGAGCTGATTAAGTATTATTGAGACAGATACCTGGGATAACCCCCACTATAATGTCTGTTGGTTGTTGAAAGGTCCTTGTATCTAGTATTCATAAAAACATACGTTAGTGGTCTTCAATTTCAGTATCATAAAGGGCATGAAATGTTAGGCATGGATAGATCATAGGGTGACACTGAGAACAAAAACATGCAGCACTGTGACTACCATTGGCAAGTGCAACATGTTGCATATATTGCTGCTGCTTTCCTATACGTTGTTCATAGGCTCATAGGTTCATAGGTTGGTACTAGGCTATCAGCCCTAGGGCCTATGCAAGCCTAGCCATAACAATTCCCTGGATATTTCTTCCCACAATATTTACTTCTCTGGACCCCTGTCTAGCAGGGCAACTGACATGATCCCCGGGGTGAATTTCCTTTCTCCCATCCAATCATCAAGGTTCCTTTTGAAGAAGGCCAATGAGGCGCTCTGCTTGACATGTATGGGCAGTCTATTCCAGAGTATGGGGAGTCTCTGACTCAGGAACCTATCCCTCCAGCATGTTTTGTTCTTTGTGATGACAAGGTTTAGATCCCTGGAGCGTGTGGCTCTGAGGGATTGGGATTTCTTTAAGTGGAGCATGTCCAACAGCTCAGGGTTTGACATGGCCTTATATGTTAAGCAGAGATCGTCTCTGAGTAGACGATATGCCACAGAGTATAGCTGGAGTTTTTTTAGACGGTCAGCATATGGCATCTGCTTTAGGCCTGTGATTCTTTTAGTGAAGTATTTCTGTGGCCTTTCCAGCTGTTGAAGATGTTTTGTGAGGTACATACCAAACGGGGCATTATACTCTATAATGGGTCTAATGAGGGATGAGTACAGTGGGACAATGACCTCCTTTTTTCTGGATGAAAAGCCCTTAGTGATGAGGTGTACCACATAGAAGGATTTCCTGACTGTTGTGGTGATGTGGTTATTGAAAGTGAGACCACTGTCCACCTGTGTCCCTAAGTCTCTCATCACACTTTCAATGTTTAGTGTCCTGCCACCTATGTGGTAATTCATGGGTACATGTTTTTTTCCAAAGTGGATAACTATACATTTCTTGGCATTAAGCTTGAGCCCATGGCTCTGGCACCAGGCATCTGTTTCTGTAAGACCCTTTTGTAGAATATCCACATCATTTGGGGATTCAATAATGGCTCTATCCCTCACCTCCTCCAACTCCAGAATTTATTAACTCTGGAGTTAGTGCCTCTACTCACAGTATTTATTTGTATTAAATTGCTCCTCCATATTGCTTATCCCTATTTGCATCCATAGATACACTCATTTTAATAGTTTGCTTATTACCATACTATGTAGGCAGTGAAAATTCTTGGTTATTCTTGGTCTCACTTAGTGTATTTAGAATTGCCTACACCCTGTGCATGGCCACTTGCCATGCAAACCTGCTTCCTGAGACATGAAAATGTTCATGAAATCTCAAGGGCTAAGCACTTTCTGAATGATTTATCTGAATGGCATCCACAGAGCATTTTTAAAGACTTTGGATGTACTACAATGGATATAATAGCTCTTTTCACAGTTATACCTAAAAATGAAGGTATTGAATATGTAGAATCCTATTTATTGGACTGTAGGGAGGTGGAGAGTACTGCCTTAGTTAAACATTTTATAAGCTTAGATAAAACGCATAGTTTTACATTGAAGGTTATAAAAACTGCTGACAGAAGTATTAGAGGAAGGGATATTGTGTTGAATAATGAGTCTGTTGAATATAGATGTATTAATTACTTTCAAGCAGATGTGCCCCCTGGGCTAAATGATACTGTGAGTTTAAAACCTGTTCTTAAGAGAAGGTCTCTTTTTCCATGAAATAAGCAGTCAATGGTTTATTTTAATTATTTTATTGTTGCTGCGCTTCTATTGGTCTGAATTTGTTCATGGGTTTAAACATGAAAATGTGTTTTAGTATGATTTTAAGCACTAAAGAAGAGTTTTACCTCAAACGCTTTGCTATCAAACTTATTTTTACATCACTTTGTGAGTTCCTTTTACTTTTTACTCTTGGACTGCTTTGTTTGGAACTCTATAGTGGGTGTTTACCAGTTTTTTTTTTTTGCTTTGTCTTCAGTAAATAGAATTGAAGGTGGACACTTAGTAGTTTTAGACAATTAATTTTAACATAGTATTACAAGTGATGGGCATGTTTCTTTTTCAGCTACATTTCTTTAAATACTATTTACAGAACTGTATAAATGCAGAAAACATAAAACAAAAGAGTCCCAGTCTTGAGCCCAATTTATGATCATGTACTCCAATTGCATGTTTTTAGTGGCATGACTCATGTTTGCTACAATGCTTTCCTGACACCATTAACTGATGTATTCAGACTGCTTCAGTAGATTTAAGTGGGAAAGCTAAGAATGAGACCATAATGTTTTTTTTGAATAGTTGACTTCTGAGAATGAGGCACTGATGTTGGGCTAGCAATCCTAGGAGAGGTCAGTGAAAACTTTACTCTCCAGAAACCTCTCCAATGATCGAGGAAACCAACTTGTCAGTCTTGATCTACTTAATGTATATCAATAAATATTTTTGTTTACAATCCAAACACTATCTCTGAGAATCGAACGGGAGAACCTCTTGCATTGTTGCCTCACAGCAAGAGGTTCTCCCGTTCGATTCTCGGCTTGGGTTGGGAGTGTCTTCTGTGTGGAGTCTGCATGTCCTCTCCGCGGTCGAGTAGGCGTTTGAAAGACAGGTGTTGAATGGGCATGCCTTCGTTGAAGGTTGGGCGTCAGGCTGGCAACTTGATACCATAAAATCCAACTGCCAATCATTAGCGGACTGGAGTTCCGCTGTGGCGACCCCTAACCGGGAAAAGCCGAAAGACAAACAACAACAACAATCCAAACACTGTCCATGGTTTCATCATTCTCATTTTTGCTTACACTTCATGTAAACTCAGTTGTCTAGGTTAGTTTACAAACTGCTTTTCATTGTCAGAAGACTCATATGCCTAACTGCAATCAAGTACATTGAAATTGGTATTTTGCTTAAGATACTATTCATCTGGGATACTAATGTTTTTTTTTTTAACTTTTCTACTTTTTAGCTGCTTAAAGAATTACAAGAAGTGAACTTTACTGTCTATAACCAAACTGTCTACTTTGATGAGAAAGGTAACCCTCCTATTGGCTACGATATTATTGAGTGGATCTGGGTGAATGGTGCAGTCTCCTTTCAAACTGTTGGATCGTACAGTATAAGTTCAAAAGGCATTGAAATTCACACCTCTTTGGTCAGTAACACTGTCAAGGTTAGTGATTTTATTCTGTAGCTCTATGCTTCTAAATCCTCCTTAACTTGCCAGCTGCATGGTATAACATACAGCAAATTTAATGTCATAGTAACACATCCCAGGAATAGTGACCAATATAAAAAAAAAATCAAATTAAATTCAATTAAAATAGCAGAAAAGAAACTTGAGATCTTATTATTTGGAAAAACTGCATTACACAAGGGATACCACAGAAAAAATCAGTTCACATATGATAAGAGAGAAGACTGAAGAGTTAAAATAGAAAAATTGGAAAACCAAAACAAATCCAAAACACAAAAGTAAATAAAATAACATTAGCAAACTAATCAGAAATTGTATAACATATTGCATTAGAAAAAGACCTCTTTCTGTGTGGGGACTGCACCCCCCCCCCCATATTCTTATTCTCATGTTCTAACTTTGAGGTTGCATAACCTTAGAGAACAGAAAACATCAAAGCAGTTTTCCTGCAGAACTGAATGGCTTCAGTTCTGAGGCTTAATGACTTCTGAGTTAGAATATAAAAGTTGAAGGAGTGGGTTACATCCCCCATACAAAAGGGAGACTTGCAAATGGCATATTTATTCTTGATTAGTTTGCTGTTATAGAAATGTACAGTTTTATTTTATTTCGATTTTCAGATACTTCATTTAACATGGCCTTCACCTTTGTAGCAGTGTCACACATTCATGTGGAGTATTTCATTGAGGTACCTGCATCTCAAATAAAGAAGAACAGGAGGGGGGATAACAAGGTGTATTTACTTCATGTTAACCCTAAAATATCTGGTGGTAATACCCATACTGACAGATTTCACCATTGTGTTTGTTATAATTTATAAAAGAATACATTAATGCTTACTGAAATGTACTGCATAGCCCCTGTTAGAGATAATAGGATATGACATTTCTAGTTGTTAGACTTTTTGAACAGCTGTGAAAACTGAAACAGATTAGGAAATGAAAGTACAAGAGCTGTAAACTGAGATTTAATAGAAGTACATGCTTCAGAGTTTTGTTACATTTCGGGCTGTTCTAACTGGCCTTTTCTTTTTTTTCTGTTTTCTATCATCTTGATTCATTATTGTATATTTCAGTTAAAAGTGTCTCAGTCTTCTGAATTAAGGCCAGTTCTAAAAAAATCAGTGCCAATCATCAATAAAATCAACTATTCAGATGTGCACAAAATGCGGAACTTGAAAGGGTACAAAATTAACCAAACCATCAAACACTACTCAGTTCCGGTAAAATGCTTAATCGACACCAGTGGCTGAAGGCATCTGCAACCAACCATCAATATTCCCCTGTCAGCATTCAGCCAGATACCATTATTTGAAGGGGATCTGCAACCTGCTGAACATCAGGCTATATCCCCTAGCATTCTGGTTACACCATGGAGCAGGCCCCCAGTGAGGGCCAAGTTGTCCAAGCCAGACCCCCCCCCCCCCAAGCAAAGCCCACTCTCTCGCAAATGTGGGCTTTAAAGTTGCCCATCCACCTTCATGACTGACATCTAGCCTATCTTGCCTACCACTTGCTGGGAAAGGGAAAAACATGAAAAACCCAGGAGTAAAAAAAAATAAAAAAACATGAAACTCCTTATTGACCCTTAGTGTGATTACCCTTATGCAAGTTCATAACTATCCCCATGATATCTACACCATTTCCAGCTTTTATGAGGATGGGTAGGTGGACAGGTGTTATTCTCTGTTCTGCTCTTTATCCTGTTTGAAAAAGGACTTATCCTAACTACATCTCATTTTATCCCATTCCTTAGCTACACAACTACTTTTTCATAGTTAGCCCTCCCTTTGCTTTTCTTGTCCCTACTCCTACCGTCACTTCACCCTCCCAGCGCTGCATGCTATATTTCCCCCAACAATTTTGCTAGACCTTTGAAACCATGGCCTGCTTCCATTGTCTCAGGATGAAAATAAGGATGCACATATTAATAACCACACCACATATTTGATTGGAGGAAATGGACACAGCCTTGTGTTCACTATGCCAATCAGGTCAAATCATGGTTCAAGACAGGGCTAATTATAAAAAATCAATGTCAATCATAGATCAAATCAAATATTCAGATATGCATAAAGGGCAGAACTTGGAAGGGTGCAAAATAATGCAGGCCATCAAATGTTGCACTCAGCCCTTATAAAAATGCTTAACCGACACCAGTGACTGAAGAGATCAGAAACTGACCATCAACAGTCCCCTGACAACATTCAGCCAGATAACAGTGCCTGAAGGGGGTCTACAAACTGTGGTATCACAGGCTGTGACCCTCAGCCTGCCCTCTACCTCAGGGGTTGGCCAACCTAGAGAGGGCCATGTTGTCTAAGCCTGCACCCCCCCCCCCCAAGCTAGGCCCACAACATTATAAATTTATCCTTCCAAGTATGCCATTCTGCTACAGAAGGGTGGCTTGCCCCCAAAGTTACCACTCCTCCCAGGACACATCAGCCAGTCCTTAAATTCCCTTCTTGTTGTTACACACAAACAGCCAAGGTCCAAAAAGTAACAAGTAAACCTCTTCATTCCTGTAAAGCTCCAGCCCATTGTTAGTAATATTTGTGAGGTATACAACCTACCCTCCTATCTCTAACTACCTAAGGAATCTGTCAAACCCTTCCCTCTCTACTGCCTTGTTTTTTTTTTTTTGCTTCCTGCCAGACTGGTCTTTGGATTATATCTGACCACACTAGGTTTGTATTTGGCCACCTTGTGTAATCTATTCCAACCACTACCTTATTTTCCTTTTGTGAGTTATCAGTGGCTTGTATCAAGTGCAATCCTAGCACAAATAAGTAGTTTAGGCCTGGGACTACTTCTCTAATGGGAGTAGAAGGTGGCCTGGTCTGTCTGAGCTGGTGATCACATTGGAATGCTTTAAGTGAGACTGCTTCATTTGTCAGAGGGCTGTTTGCTTTGTTTAGTCAGTTTTCTCAGTCTCTATTCATTTGGCACATTTGTGCAATTCTGGTCATTACTCAGTGGTTTAGCAGTAGCCTGTGTATATGCAGGCACACAAAGTTAAAGTTTTCCATTTAAAATTACCCTTGACATTTCCACAGTACTTAGTTGTAGAAAAAGCAACTAGTTGGTGCAGTGAGGAGCACTTTCCCATGGGTATCACCTTTGACAGTCACAATTGTAGTTCATACCTGAAAGCAGCCAAACTAGCCATCTCTAATCTTCTCTTGTACCTTATTGTAAAACAAGAAATAAGGATCCATAGTCATGAACATGGACTTCCCTAATATCTCTGCTGTGGGCCTGTGGGTGTGGGATCCTGAGGCAAAGTAGCAACTGTCTCATCTTTACTGACAACCTCTTAAATTCTTAAATAACTGACATGGTGTGTGAGAGATATATTTTCATAATGTCACTTGAGGTAAGGCTTTCACATACAAGCACTTATAACAAACAGGTTGTCAGTAAGAGACTCACTATACCTACCTCACATAGTATGAATCAGACTCATAGGCCCACTTATGCTGAATTTCTTAACTGTAATCTCAATAAGTCACAAAGACCTCCCAGACATTGTACAAACAAAAAGTATCCTCCGAACTTCTTGGCTCAAGAATTATGGACAAAGCAAAACTTAATGGAGGGGCAAAAGACTAAATCAGTGGATGGAATTACTTATAAAGTTAATAGGACCACAGTTTTTGCATCAATGTGCATTTTCTTTCACAGATTCATCACCTAACTTGACACATTCTACCAAATCTCAAGGTTTCTCAGCTTCTATGCCCATAACGCACACCACCAACATACAACCCAATATTTTTGTCATAGGAGACTCAATTGAGAGACACACAGAGGTCCCGTTCACCAGGATAAGCAAAGAAAGAGTCACGGTCAACTGTATGTCATGGTTCAGGATCTGTCAGATCACACACATACACACACATACACACACACACACACACACACACACACACACACACACACACACACACACGCACTTAGGTCATTGAACAACAAGTACTAGTATGATTTAGTCATAGTTCATTTAGCATAAATGACATGAGATGTACCTCTCTGGACTGGTTTACCTTTAAATAGGCGATTGCACTTTGTCGAACGGCCACTTCTTTGATGCGTTTTGCGTGAACCGAAACCACGAAAATTTTTAAATGTCGAAAAACATTCGACGTTCGACATTACCGGCCACACAACACCTCCATACCCATGCTACCACGGGTCAAAAAGGGGCGAGGTTTTGCCGTTTGCACATTCGGAAGTCGACTTTGATGACGATCGCATTTCGGCCTTCGCACAACTCGAGTCGCCCATATCAGGATCGGCATTATAAAGGTAAACCCTCTGGACTACATGAAGAAAGATGACCGAGCTCTCGGACTATGGGCTGTATGCAGGTAGTTGCACTAGGCAGCATTCCACATTCTCCAAGGAAGATGTCACAATATAAACACAAAATAATTGACTTTGACAACTAGCATAGAGTATGCTGTCATTCAAATGGGTACAATATCTGTCAGGAAGGACATGGTTGACAGACCACACAGCTTTGGTAGGGATGTTCTTCATTTGTCCTCTCTGGGATTTCAAATATTGGTTAAAACCTAGTCCACCCCCATACTGCCTTTTTTAGGCATTGCCAGCCTGGTAAACCTGCCGACATTTCCAAACTAGCTGAGAAGAAACTGAAAGTGTTGCTACTCAGTGCTAGGTGTCTAAACAAGGAACTCCACTTCCTGCAAGATCTCCTTACCCTTGAGAATTCAGACATATGTGCAGTAATTGCGACATGATTTAAAGTCATGGAGGGCATCCCTGCAATGCAGGGCTACAATGCCTTCCACATATTTAGACCAAATATTGCACAGTAAGGGATAAAAGGTTGAGGTATCTATATTTACATTAAAAACAAATACATTTCATGGCTGGTCCATCAGTATGACATACTTGAGCTTCTCCATAACCAAATAACCTTAGACAAAGTCCCATGCCATATCCTTGAAAACCGTAGGTCCCCCACTATGACCCAGAAAAAAACATAATACATACTTAAATCTATTGGAGATGCTGTCTATTCAACCTAACATCAAACTCATTGGTATAAACTAGGAATTATACACAACCCCTAACATTCAGGCACAAAGATTCCTGGACTTTGTAAATGCAAAGAACTTGAAACAGTTAGTCTGTATACCCACAAAGGGTGCAAACATCCTTGATCTGGTCTTCATAAGCATGGCTGAATGTTGCACCTTCCCTAGTGTAATGTCCTTGATAGTCAGGTCAGACCATAAAGCTGTTTACTTTGAAATAAAGATAAACCAGGCAGTGGCTAACCTTAGAACTTTTAGGAATTATTCCAGGGTAAAAGTCATACTACTACGTTACACCCTGGCAAGCCATCAAACCTCCCCAAAACCCTGAGAACACCACTGCCAATGAAGAATCATTTACAGAAGCTCTGTATAATGATATTAACAGCTGCATAGAGACAGCTGTACCTACCTGGATTAATCACAAAATCAACTAAAAAAAACAAGCCACCCTAGTGGAATCTCAACATTAATGGATTATATAACAATGGAAGAAATTCATGGCAAAAATTAAAAGGTGCAATGCCCTGCAATGCCCTGCAAACTAGAAAACCCCCAAAATTAACCTAAACAAACAACTTGGGGGGGCTATTAAAGTCCACCAAAACCAGATTTGAAATAAAAGTAGTGTCTTCTGCCAACGACAATTGCATTGTTTTTTTCAGCTATGTCTGTAACCTCAAAGGCAATACACAGCAATGTACTGAATTAATTGCAAACGGTATTACCTATACAGAGCTGGAAGATATACCAATCCTCCTGGATAACAAATTTAGCTCTAATGTTACCCTACTCTCCCCACCAGATGCCACTCGTGAAATATTCACATCAATAACTTCCTCAACTTTTACTAGAGAGCAGGTGCACAAGACGCTCTCTAAGGCAACGAATATTACATCGATGGGTTCCATTAATATCGCTGGATGACTCCTTAACAGCATGCAACATGAATTATTAGGATCATTAGAAACTCAATTTAGCCACGGCCTCCAAACAGGCTTTGTGCCAAACCAGCCTGAGCAGCCATTGGCAAAATAGTTCTCCTTTCCCAACTTGAATATCGGCTTTCAGTATTTGCTTCCGTCTCCAAGAAAAACATTACCACAGTTCAGACTATCTCGAACAGCATCTACTCATTCATTACAAACTCACCTCTCTATAACCATCACTGTATCACCCTAGAAAAAGCCAAACAGTTACCCATAAAACAAAGATATAGTCTACCTTGTGATGGCTTACAGAAAACCAGCTCATCTTAAATCCCTAAAAAAAAAAAAAAAAAAACAAACCTCTTTCTTCCAAAATCTCTCTCTCATCACAAATCCACCTTTACCATTTCCTCACTTAATAACACAGTCATTAAAGTAGAATCCCACACAAAGCTCCTTGGCACCATAACTGATGATCAATTAAAATTTGACCTTCACGTTCAACACTGTATCAAAAAAACTTACCAAAAACTGAGTTTACTTTATAGAAACAAAGAAGTCCTTTTTTTGACTTTAAACTTTCTCTGGCTCAGGCATTCTCCTACCCAGCCAACTGTATGCCTCTCAAATCCTAATAAACTTACAATCCACATTAATTTCTAAGCTCGAACAAACATAACAATATTGCAAGATTTGCCACAAGTCAGCCTTACACCTCTCACCACTGCCTTGCACCAAAGAAACTACAGTAGCTAAAATTCCCCCAACAGCTAGCATATTTCCCTGAAAATAAGACTGGGTCTTATACCTTTCCCCCGCCGAAATACGCATTAGGGCTTATTATCAGGGGATGCCTTATTTATCCCCCCCCCCGTACAACAATCTATATTTATTCATTTATTTACGTAGAAAAATCGACATTTATTCATGTACACAAATCGACATTTATTCATGTACACAAATCGACATTTATTCATGTGCACACATTGACATTTATTTGGTACTTTTCCATTATTGGGCAACAATTCTAGGTAAAGTGTTAAGAGTTGTGTGAGAATTCTACATAAACAGTGCAACAAACATTTCAACTTCAGAATATCTACACCTTGGCTTTCACAGTGTAATATTTCATGCTTAACAAAGTGCAGAAAAATCTCAATATATGTGTATTGGAGGAGGGGAATAAAACAGGTGAATAACTGCCACTTTTTGAGTGTTGATGCTTTCTTTATTCCTTACCCAAACCATAAGAGACGAATGATGGAAAGTCATACAAAAGAAGTCTGAGAACTAGTGGCCTTACTTTGTAATTACCCCTTGATAATGAAACATTAACTTAATACAATAAAGTCAAAAACTGACAAGAGCTTGCTGGCAGCTGAAAGCAGAAGCAATCCATTATGTTATCCCGATAATGGAAAAGTTATTCAAATACAGTCATGTCATCTTCTTCTGGAACATTGTCAAGTCTCCAAACCCCAAATTCCGGCTTGAATTTCTTGCGACTCCATTTCCTGTAGAACCATTGGCCCCAATCTGTCATGTCTAGCAATAGAACTATCCTTAAATGAGCACTGCTTGTCCATCTAGCCTGCTTGTAGTGCATTGGCAACACAGCTGTCAGTGATTTTATCCCATGAATTCTTCACCCAAGTCACGACCTCTTGCAGGCTAGGCTTCACAAAGTTTCCATGCTGATTTCTCTCCATTCTATTTTCAGTTAAGTCATTGAGTTCCATGTGCAAATGGTCCTTGAATGGCTTTTTATTGCAATATCGAGTCTGGAGATAGGCAGTCATGCCTGCAGGAATCATTATTTGATCTATTCTTCTCTGTGCACGGAAGTTCTTAATGTCTTTAGCGCAGTGAGTGCTGGCTGAATCCCAGACTAGTAGACCTCTTTCGCCACCTCACAAAACAAGTGGCAGCATTACATCGACCCACTTCCTTATAATTGCTTGTGTGCCAAGGCTTTTTTTGGTTTCAAGAATGTAAATGCCTGAAACATGTTCAAGCTTATCTTTCTTGCCCTTACTAATTATTAGAGGTGGGGTTTTCTTTCCATCTAGATGAATTGCTAAAATACAAGTAACACGTGCACTTTCGTAACCGGTGGAGAGAATGTAGATTGACGAGGCACCCTCCTGATCAATTGTTGTTTGAGATCCTTGGCCCATAAACACTGCAGTTTCATCCATAGCAATCATGTTGGAGAGTTGGTATTTAGAAAAATAAATGTCATCAACAAAGAGAACTTGAATGCAAGTGCAAGTTTAATAACTTCAGTATCCTCCAGCTTGAACAGTGTTGTTGATCTTCTTAGAGACAGTTCATAACGCCGAAGGAAGCCATTCAGCCAATGTTGTGATGCTTTGAATTCTTCTTGGGATATTTATAACTGTGGTTCCATTGCAAGGGCAAATGCTTGAATATCAGCCCTGTGCACAAGCAAAGCCTTTGCTCTCCTGTTAGCAATCCATTCACAGATGATGTCTTCCAGCTCAGGAAATAATGGTTTGCCAACCTGATCCACACTTGCACTTCTTAGCATTTCCCTTGTCAGCCTATTGACTGAGGTTATCATACGCTGCTCACCATTTTCGGACCATTCGGAGATCCAACTTCTTCTCTTCACAGAAAGCCATCAGATTTTTTCCCTGGGAGTCCTCCATGATTCCTTTCTTGTACTCGACGGAATAGCTCTTTCTTTTTGCACTCATCTTATCTGGGGGGGGGGGGGGTTAATTGAAGACTTACAAGACAGGAGTGGCAACACAAAATGGCGACAGTTAAGAAGACACAACCACACCCGTTCATTATGAAGTGCACACGTTTTACGTGCGTTGTCTGTACTTTGACCAACCAAAGTACACTTGCCAGTATTTATGGGCCAAAGATCTCAACTGTCAAGTGTGAGTGAGAATTAGGTTACAGTAAGAATCATGGAGGACTCTCAGGGAAAGAATTTTATGACTTTCTGCAAAGAGAAGAAGTTGGATAACCCTATGGTTGAAAAATGGTGAGCAGTGTACAATAACCTCAGTCAACAGGTGTCAATAATATTATTATTTTGTAATTCAACACGTCTGTCATGTGTTGTTGACAATCTTAACTGGGGCTTATTGTTAGGGTAGGGCTTATATCATGACCACCCTGGAAAACTATGCTAGGCCTTATTCTCTGGTTAGGTCTTATTTACGGAGAAATATGGTACTACTTTCGCAGCTACACATAACACACTCAATACTCAACAAATCCACTGCCTGCCCCTCCTTCTTTTCTCTAGTGTCCTACTACATCCCAAATCATTTACTCCGAAGCTCTAACCAACATCTCCTAGATATTTCCAAGCCCAATAAAACCACTGACAAATTTTACAGATACTCTGTATCTCAAGCCTGGAGCAAACTCCCTTTTAATGTAAGAAACATCACGCACATAGGTCGATTCAAAAAAGAGATGAAAAACTTCCTAACTCACAGATCTGCCCCTGCCAGGACTCTACATAAACCCTCACCCTTCTTTACTTCTAATATAATTCTTTATTTTTTTTACAGCTCTAACTCACATGCATTCTCAACTATAGGATATCTCTGTATTACTCAAATATGTGATATATCAACCTGTACTACAATTTTATGTTTCATCTATGAAAAACTGATGTTTGAATTTTGTATTTCTTCCATGTGATGTAATAACATATCGCTTAAGTTATGTTTCAGTTTTGTATTTCATTGTAATTGCCATGCTATGTAAGAACTTATATCTCAACTTTGTTTACATCATGTCACCAGCATCTTACTATTTATTTTTGTTTTTATTGTACTGGAGCTTTTCTCCTCAAGTCTCCACCGAAAATGGGCTTTTGGCTGAGTTGGACCAACCCAGTTAACAAATGTCAAATAAAATACATTAAAATAACCTTTAGGATCCAAACTCTACAAACTATTCCAACTCTACAGATTTACTCCCCTTGCAGCTCAACATCATGAAAAAACACATCATACTACCTGAGTTACTACTCACATGCCACACCGATTGTCATTACTCTATAACCAATCACCACAATGTTGCACATGCTTTCTTCTCTCAGGCACCTGCTCTTTGGTGAGCTCCCCCCATCAGCATTCAGGAAATCAACACTTACTCCAAATTCAGAATACAACTAAAAACACTTCTTCATCCATGGCAAATGCTCCTGCTTCAACACAGGACATTTCACCTAACCTATCTCCTTTCGGAGTCTCTTCTCCTCTGTCAGAATTCATTGAAGATTGACCCACTTTAGAAACAAATTAATATATTGCAGATATTGACGCATAAGCCTAACTAGCCAAATATGGATATCCTAAATGATGACATAATGTAACCTAAAAACACTGAACCCAAATCAAGTTCAGGGCTGTCAAGTTTTAACCTTGCCTACTCATCCTGGTAGACTTCTTTGAAAAGGTCACTAAAGCAATGGATGAGGGCAAAAAGTTGCACACTGCTATCTTGACCTGACCAATGCATTTGACATAATACCCCACTTGGCATTATAGAAAACTTCACTAAATTAGATATAAACCCCTACATCAACCACTGGATAATCATCTGGCTTACAGACACAACCCAAGAAGTTAGAATAGAGGAGTCCTCCTCCACAAAAGGATGGTTACTAGTAGAGCACCTCAGGGCTCAGTGCTGGGGCAGCTTATATTTGCCATCTACTTCTCTGAGGTCAAGGCTAACATTAAGGTCCTCTGGGTGAACAAGATTACAGATGATTGCAAATTGGATGCAGTCACTGAATTTCTTCCAAGAAGATCTAATACTGACTAATAAATGGGGGTAGAATCAGGGTCTTAAACTTGATGCCAAAAAGTACATTATAGTATCTTTCCAAAAGATGGACACCGCAGCAAACTACTGTATTGACAATACATCCCTAAGACTAGACTCTATAGTCAGGGTTTTGGACTGCATGTAGACAGTGATTTGGCATTTGACCATCATGTGTCTACTGCAGTGAGGAAATCATTGTATGTTGCATAAAATATAAGCAGGGGTATGGCATCTAGATTTAAACATGTTATTGTTCCATTGTACCCTACTCTAATATGACCAATCATAAAATACAATGCCCCTTTCAGTATGTACTTGGCAAGGCATATGCAGCAAATGGAGTGTCCTCAGATATTTCTTACAAAATTAATACATGGTTTGGAAAACAAGTCCTACACAGACTGCCTCAACACCTTAGCCTTATATTCAGTCTCCTACAGGATGCTGAAAGCCGACCTATGCTTGACCTACAAAGCATAGTCCAATCCAGCCCTGATGGACCAGTTGTGCTTCCATAAAACAAATAGCATCAGGAACACCAAATTTAGGGACAAAACATTGCCAACAGCATGAATGGGACATACTAATGGGACAGGTGTTTGTCTCAGATGCTCTTCCTTCTCTTGAACAGGCTTCCTATCCATGTGAAGCAGAGTTCATCCCTGCACTTATTCATACAAAACTGTGATCAGTAGTTGGGAAACCAGAACTCTTGGGGAATTGATATGATTTAATTTTTATTAAGAAACATGACTAGGCTTAAAAAGGCTCCTTGACTCAATAGCTTAGTATTCTACTATAATGCAGTTATCAATAATGACATCAGTGCAACAATACAATCACATTTGTTTCTAGGAATTATTAACCATTTTCCATCAGAGCTGACAGCAAATGCTTGCACTGCATCTACTGTGCATATTCCTCCAATGGGTTGTTCCACCCTGTTTTGTCATGCTCTTGACCTTTATGGTAACATCATGAATGAGTATCCAACCTCCACTGGCCACTTGTCACATGTAAAAGAGAATATCCGTTAGCACAACAGCAGCCTGCTGTATCATTTTGTGCAGATCTGTAGTTGTCGCAAGGTTAAATGCTTTACCTTTCCTTCTGTTGCCCCTTTAGTGTGTGCATACAATGCCACTCCATTCTAAATGAATATGCTGTCATCTTTCTATTGTCTGATCAGAGCTGTCCAATATCTCTCTGCACTGCTCCAAACTACAAATTGCAGTGCAGTAAGCCATCAATGGGGCATAAAATGAAACAACCTGACTTAAATTCAAAGTTTCCCATTCCAGCGCACAACATCTCAGATAATACCTTACCTTGTCTTGAGATTACACCACAGCCCTTTTCTGTGTCAGTTTGCCTTTCCCTAGTATAGATCCCAATGCCACCAGTGACTATACTATCATTACTGAGTCCTCACATATAAGTATGGCTTTCACACTTGCTTTTCTGAACTCTCTTATATATATGACTGTCCCTGAGAAGACCAATGATCTATTGTTTAGAATAACCATAACTTGTCCAGTGAGCTGCTTACCCCTTTTGACCTTATCTGTAAATGCACCCAAATTGTTTGGCCCCTTGGGAAATGCTCATGCTAACCTCTTAGTTTCTAAACTTACATGAACACTTACTCCCAAACTTACTGTTTACCTTGCTGTCTGCATCTCACGGTTATTCTCTGAATCCTCCTCCTCTTCCCTGTTTTTTACCTGTACTCCTTCTTTTGTTTTTTGCTTCTCTTTATCTAAATATGTATATATTTTGCTTTTGAAACATTTGTTTTATTGCAAAAAATATGTTTAACTTCCATATAAATGCAGTTTCCTGTACTTATGTATGATACACATTGCCACAAAGGAAATATTGCCAGCCCAACTATCTGGAATTTTGTAAATAATTATATGTCATTTGAGAATATTAATATGATTTATATAGAAATGTAACAAAAGGAAACACTGCCAGCCCAGCTATCTGGAAGTTTGTAAATAGTTATATGTAATTTGTGAATATCAGCATAATGCTATTCTTGTGTTATCACTATATTAGAACTGTACATCATGTGTATATCAAACTGTTGTTTTATGACTTTCAGGATCTGCAAACATCTGAGAGATATGTATTTTTCACAAGGAGATGTCAAATGCTACACTGGGGGTTTAGCTTGGGAACTAAAGTCAGGTAACAAAAAGTGATGTCATCCAAGTAACCCAGCAGTAATATTTGATATTAATTTAAGAACTCTCTCAGAGAGAGGCTGTGCATTTTATATTTTGTCTTTGACCTCAAAACATCCACTCATCTTCACCTTCTGCACTTGCCTTGCTGTAAGTAAGGTTTTGGGGCATAGTAACTCTTTTAGATTCAAATAGGGATATAGTAAAGTATAGCTTAGATGTTTTCTTTATTTGAGACTGTCCTGCAATGTTGTTTCAAATATTTCCTGTGATTTTGAATTCTGATATAATTGATTACTTACTGAGTATTGTCTTGTTCTTTTGCTATTTATTTATTATTAAATATATTTAAACCTATATTTGTGGCTGATATCTGTGAGACATATTTAAGCTTTTAGAGTACTTGCATATCTATATGGTGACACTGTACAAGCCACTCTTTTGGTCAGACTACCATTTGTATTATTAGTAACATTACACAGTAAGATTGGACACCCTTTGTTAAGGGCCTTAGAGAAGCTGATAAAGAGTCAACTGGAACTACCTTATAGTCTGAGCAGAAGGGGTCATAGTCAACAAACCTGTGCCGGCCATCCCCAGGTGTGTGTGTGTTTGTATATAAATCAAATCTCAAACTATGTGTGTGTCAGCTACTTGGGCAGGGACATGAAACAGTGGTTGGACAGAGAGGGTACTAGAGGTTTTGGCTTGGCCACTCAGCTGAGATCTCAACCTATAGATGTGCCAGTGGGGAGTCTTATTGGGGATCTGGAGAAAAATGGAGAAACCAGCCCCAGATTGACTGTGATCTCTGTATGCTCTTAATGGAAATTGCACTTTACTGTGTGTATTTGTTATCCTGCCAGTATGTACGTTCCCCACTGTTACCAGTGGTGAGGACTGAGGTTCCTTGATAACTGGGCCAGTGCAGGGGCATCACACATGTTATCTGTATTCATGCAGTATATATGTTTACCTCTATGTATAATCACAGTTTCCTATAGTCATGTAGTTTAAATGTTAATGTCATGTTGATATAACCATAGCACACCCGCAGGTGTAGCTGAAGTAGATATGGGTTCCTTCCTACCTGACTCTGGTGACACCCCTGTAGGCCCAACATACCAAGGTGACAAGAATGATAGATTTTATTCTAGGTGACACATCTAGTTTAAAAGGCAATAGCACAACCACAAACAAATAATTTCAACAGTGCACCAGTTAGCAATAAGGCAAGGTGAGATATGCATGCAATGAAAACATACATTCACCTTCTCCGCCAGAACTCAACAGAAAAAGGTCTTGACATTCAAAATGCACAAAGAAGGCAATATCAATGAGCAGTAAAGCTTTATAATGCAGTAATATAAACACGGGAAAAATGTAATGTCATTAAGCAATAAAAAGAGTTATAATACAACAATACAGATATGAGAAAATGCAATGTCATTGAGCAGCAACATTCTTGAAGGCAACAGTCCTAACATGAGCAAAACACAATGTCATTAAACAATAAGAGTTATAATACAACAATACATATATGAGAAAATGCAATGTCATTGAGCAGTACTAACACCCTCAACCCCCTTGATAAATTTTAAACATACCAACTATAAAACACTCTATTATACCCTGTTCACTGGCCAGTGACTACTTACAGTCTTGCTGCTGGCATGATGGGGCCCAAGTTGGAGCTCATATGGATCCCAGTTATTTGTAATCCACAAAGACTTTGGGGATCCACAATCGTATAAAAATATAAAATGACAGCCAGAGCCTCTCACCACTCCATCTAGATTATCCTAGTGACCAGGCACCATGGTTCTTCTGATGAGAAAAGTAGAAAAATCACCTGCCAGAACTCTGGTAACCATCTGTGGCTTCTCTGTACTAGGCCCAAACAGTCTTCTTTCCTTGCTGAATCATATGCAGGCATGGAACCACTGGTTTCAGACTTATCTCCTGGTTCCACAAAATACCATCCAGGATTTCAGCAGCAGACAGACACAATCTGCTACTTCACTTCCCTGTCCCAAAGCACTAGAAAAGAAAATTCAGTCATACTGCAAGGCCCTTTTTCTCTTCAGCTACCAGTTTCAGTCTTTCCTCTTTCAGCTAGTCTCTCAGTCGCCTCTTTCACTTTCAAAATTCTATTTTATATCACTGAAAAGGAGCTCCACCTTGTGGTGTAATGGAAAACTACAGTCTATTACTTCCATAATGAAATACAGTGGGAGCTACACTCTCCCCCCACTTAAAGATCCTGGGTCTCCCCCAAGAACTGAACAATATTTTTGCATTCAAAAGGTACATTCCACCAAGGGTAATCAGCCTTACGCTTAACTTTGGATAGGGTGTCACCACTGGAGTAGGAGGCATATGGATTATGGGCATAGACTCTCTGATGAGCTGTGGTCACAGGTTCCTGTGTACTATGTCCCAAACTGTTATATGTAAGTCTCTGTGTGGGCCGAATAAGTCTCTGCAGTTTTGCTTCAGAAGAGACAGCTAAGGAATCTTGCTCGGAAGGTTTGTCACTCACATCACATTCAATGTCCAGTTCTTCAGTAGACATATTGTCTACTTCTAAGATCTCCTCTTGTATAACTTCACTTTCATTTTCCATAATGGTATGACTGTCCTTAGCACTAGTTTCTGAAGTTTGCATAGCAGGGCCTCCATCAGTATCAGGTTCTGCAAGAGGTACAGAAACATTACTTAGACTGTTGTTAGGTATGGGCTGCTCAAAATGACAAGGAATGAATTCCGGTGCATTTACATTGAGATTACAGCCCATGGGGTCTTGAACGTCCTCATAAAAAAGCCCACTGAAACCCCAGTCATCATCACTGTCCTCTCCTTCAGCAGGAGGAATCATAGGCTCTTGAACATTGGAAAGGATAGTTCCTCTCTGCCTTAGCCTTCTGGATCACCTTGAGTTAGGCTTCCACTGAGCCATTCTAGGTTCTGGATTCATGAGTTTTTCCAAAGGCATTAAGTTGTTGCGGTGCCAGGTTTTAATGGGTCTTTCTTTCCCCTCAGGGCAAACTTGGTAGACAGGGATATTAGGTAGCTGACAACAAATCATGTAAATCTCAGATCCCCAGTGGTCAGTTAATTTATGCTTTCCTTGTAGTCCCATATTTCTCAAAAGAACTCTGTCCCCTGGCTACAGGTCATGCATCTTTACCTTTTTGTCATAGTGAGTCTTGTTTCGCTAATGTCTTTGTCCTGTTGATTTTTCAGCAAGCTCATAAGCCTGTCTGAGGTTCTTCTTGAGTCTCTCCACATAACTGCCATGAGATCGCACTGGTGTGTCATCAGCTGTGAATCCAAAGGTGACATCACCAGGAAGACAAGCTTCTCTTCCAAACATTAGAAAGTAAGGCGAGAATCCTGTAGCATCATCTTTAGTACTGTTGTAAGCATGCACCACTGTGGCTACATGTCTACTCCATTGACTCTTGTTCTCAGCAGATAGTGTCCCCAACATGTCTAGTAAAGTTCTGTTGAAATGCTCAGGCTGAGGATCCCCTTAAGGATGATAAGGAGTGGTGTGGCTTTTTTGGACTCCCAACAGAGTGAGTAGTTCATGGACAAGCTTGCTCTCAAAATCACGTCCTTGATCAGAGTGTATCCTTTTTGGCAGGCCATAGTGTACAAAGAACTTCTCAACTAGTAGTTTCACCACTGTAATAGCTTTCTGATTGTGAGTAAGAAATGCTTGAGCGTATCTGGTATAGTGGTCTGTCACCACTAGCACATTACCGATCCAGCCTTCATCTGGTTCAATGCACAGAAAATGTATACAGACCAGCTCCATGGGTCCATTACTTTCCATTTGACCCAATGAGGCAGCTCTGGTTGGCAGATTCTTTCTCTGAATGCAACAAAGACATATCCAACAATAATCCTCAACATCTTGCTTCATACATGGCCAGTAGAACCTGTCGCATACCAGACCAGTAGTTCTGTCATAACCAAGATGACCATGTTCATCATGCAATGACCAGAGTACTACTTCTCTATACTTTTGTGGAAGCAACAATTGCCATTTTTCACTGCCGAGTGCACTTGGAGATCTCCTATACACTAGTCCATTCTGTATCTGGAGTCTGTCCCATTCATTGGCCAAAAGTCTTGCCAAGGGATGAATATCCGTGCAAAGCATATTAACTTGTTTCTTCTCTAAAGCAGCTACCACCAGCTGACCTAAGGAGTCTTCTCTTTGATCTCTCCTGAGATCACTGTTACTCAAAGCTGGCACCGATGAAGCCTGTAACGTGATCAGATTACAGTAAGCTTGGGGTATGCTTGCTGCAGGCAGACCCAACTTCTGGGCCTAACATTCAGTGTGTTGATAGCAGGTTGCAATCTGACACATAGTTCTCAACCCTGGCACTGGAATTTCCACCCATTCATCGTCAGGGTGCAAATCTCCCTGAGATCTTCTAGACAGACCATCAGCATCTCAATTTTCATGTCCTGGGTGATATTTCAAACTGAAATTATAGTTGCATAGAGCCGCCATCCATTTGTGGGCAGTAGCATCTAGCTTTGCAGTGGTCTGGATGTATGTCAGAGGATTGTTGTCAGTCGGCACTTCAAATTCAGCCCCATAATGATAATTATGCAGCTTGTCCACTACTGTCCACATTAAGGCAAGGAATTCCAACTTGTGTGCAGGGTAGTTTCTTTCTGTGGGGGATAAACTCCGACTGATAAAAGCCACAGGTCCCAGCTTCTTGTCATACTGCTGGTAAAGGACTCCTCCTAAGCCATCCCTGTTAGCATCCACATGTAAAGTGTATGGCTTTGTTGAGTCAGCATATGCCAGCAGAGGGACAAGTGTGAGGCATACTTAAGCTGTTCAAATGACTCTTCGCACTCAGGAGACCAACGACTCTCGATGAGTTCTTTAGAACCTGAGGTTTGGCCGGCTAAGATCTAGCTGTATTCAACTGGACGTATAAGAGAATTTAAGTATTTTATCTGCACTTTTTTCAAATAATACAGCTTTTTAGATGAGTTATTTGTGTTGCATTGAATATTAACTGAACTGGAAGTCTTGACTCTGTTTCTTTCAGTTAGTGTTTGCTAGATTTTATTGCCTGTTAGAATCCTGCATAGACAGTAATTGCAGTCAGGATAGTCTCATTCATTGATATCCTGTTAATGCCTATTTAAGTGGTAGATTTTGGAATATTTTCTGCTTAAAACCTGAGCTTTGGCTGGCTAAGATCTAGCTGTATTCAACTGGACGTATAAGAGAATTTAAGTACCTTTTATCTGCACTTTTTACAGATAATACAGCATTTTAATTGATTTATTTGTGTTGCATTGAATATTAACTGAACTGGAAGTTTTGACTCTGTTTTTTTAGTTAGTGTTTGCTAGATTTTATTGCCTGTTAGAATTCCTGCATAGACAGTAATTGCAGTTGGGGGGAGTCTCATTCATTGATATCCTGTTTCTGCCTTGTTAAGTGGTACATTTTGGAATATTTTCTGCTTAAAACCTGAGCTTTGGCCGGCTAAGATCTTAGCTGTATTTAGCTGGATGTATAACAGAAATTAAGTACCTTTTATTTGCACTTTTTTCAAATAATACAGCATTTTAGTTGATTTGTGTTGCATTGAATATTAACTGAACTGGAAGTTTTGACTCTGTTTTTTCAGTTAGTGTTTGCTAGATTTTATTGCCTGTTAGAATTCCTGCATAGACAGTAATTGCAGTTGGGTGTAGTCTCATTCATTGATATCCTGTTACTGCCTATTTAAGTGGTACATTTTGGAATATTTTTTGCTTAAAACATGAGCTTTGGTCGGCTAAAATCTAGCTATATTCAATTGGATGTATAAGAGAATTTAAGTTCCTTTTATCTGCACATTTTTCAAATAATACAGCATTTTAATTTATTTATTTGTGTTGCAGTGAATATTAACTGAACCGGAAGTTTTGATTCTGTTTATTCAGTTAGTTCCCCATCCACCCTCTGTGGTTTTGTTTTGGTGTTAATCTTGGTGGCTTTGAAACTGCCCGCCCCTCTTATAAATTTGTGTTTGGATACTCCTTCTGGGCCCATCTCATTTGCTCACTTAACTGAGTGCAGTGAGATCATATTCTGATTTCAGGCGCTCCTACTGTGTACAAAGAGAGCATCTAGGAAAGAAAAAAAATTAAGCTTGTTTCCTGCCTTTCCTGTAAGTGGTCTAGACTGTTTGTAGGCTTTTGAGCCCCCAAGCCTTTCTGTGTTGGAGGGAAGCCTTCTAGCTTAATTTTGTTTCTTAGAACTAGCCAGTTTTCTAGTTTCAGCACTCAAATCTGTTTCTTTGAACTCAGCACTTGTTCAGAACTCTTTGTAAGCACTAAATAAGCTGCAAATTACTACAACACTCAACTTTCCTCACTTGTCTAGTGGAAAGCAGTTTTTAGTACTTAATAAATAAGCACTTACCCAGGCATGTCTAAGGGTCAGCTCCCAGTGATTTCTCCTGTCTACCTGATGAATCTGGGCATCTTGGGGCAATGCAGCAATTGCCTCATGTACACAGACAACCTTCTCCTCCTACCACCCATCACTACAACCTGTGAGAGATGCACTTATACAGCCAAACTGGAAGCAAAGCTCTCTTCACCCAAGACTGGACTAGAAAGTCAAGAGGAGAAGGTAAACACTTGCACCACACCACACTCATCACATAATTCCTCAAAACCTACACCACCAAAACACACACATAGAAACACAAAACACACCTACATTCATGGAGGCTATCAATAAAAACCTGCCCAAGCATCAGGGACCTCCAAAGCATAAACGCAAGCAAACTCTACCCCCCAACACAACCCAAATGACACATAGTGCACAAACTCAGTGTGCCACTCAACCACAGCCCATAAGGCATAACGTACCCAACACTCTAGTCATAGGTGACTCTATAGTCAGACACACTGATGCTCCACTCACTAGGCTAAACAAGGAGAAAATTACTGTCAGCTGCCTGTCAGGTGCCAGGATCTGCCACATAACGCTCGCACTCCGGTCACTCCACAACAAGTACAAATATGACACTGTCATTGTCCATGTTGGTGTAAATGACCTGAGACGTACCTCCCTGGACTACATAAAAAGAAACATGGAGGAGGTCTCCGATCTTGTAGCCCAGGCAGGTATGACCCTAGCCCTGGGTAGCATCCTGCTACCACCCAGAATGATACCACAGTACAAGGACAAAATGATTGACGTCAACAATTGGCTAAGCTTCTGGTGTCATTCTAAGGGGATCCAGTATTTGTCTGCCTGGGACTACATGATCAACAGACCATGATGCTTTGCCAGAGATGGCCTGCACCTGTTGCCCTTGGGATTCTGGATACTGGCTAAGACTCTTGCCACCCCGATAGTGCCTTTTTTAGGCAAGGTTCAAATTCACCACTGTAATTTGAACAAGCAAGCAAAATCTGAGGGTAATGCTACTTAATGCTAGAAGTCTAAACTTCAAAATACACTCACTTGAGGCACTCCTTAAAATGGAGAACATCAACATCTGTGCAGTGACAGAGACCTGGTTCAAAGCTCCAGAGAGCACCCCTGTGTTACCAGTCTATAATTCATACCACACCTTTCGGCCACTTAACCTGGAATGAAGCACTAAAGGTGGAGGCATGTCCATATTCATTAAGGATATCCACACCTCCAGGCTAGTTGCACGGCATAATGCATCCGAGATTATCCATGTGCAACTAACTCTGGGCAAGAATGCAATTCAAATTGTAGCTTGTTACAGAACCCCCACCATGCCCCAGGATTCCCACTCCTCATTTCTTGATACACTGGAAAGTATTAGGGTACAATTCAACGCCCTAATAATGGGCGATTTCAACTGCCCCACCATTAACTGGGAAAACTACTCATGTACCAACTCTTTTGCTCAACTTTTTCTGGAATTCATAAATTTCAATACCTTGGATCAACTTATTCACACCCCCACCAGGGGCAGCAATATCTTAGACCTGGTAAACACCAACATGGGTAACCGGTGTTCCGCATCAGAGGTCACTTCCTCGTTGGTCAGATCCGACCACAAGCTAATCACCCTAGACATCCACATCCTGCCCCCTCCTCCAGTTAGTGAAACCACTGTAGAAAACTTCTCCAAAGCCAAATTCACACTTCTTAAGACAGAAGTGGCAAACTTCATGACACCCATGCAGACGGACAATAGAGGTACGACTGCTGAATCATACACAAATGCACTTTATAAGCACTTACACAAGTGCATGGATCATGCTGTCCCTAATAGAACCAAGATGCTATCCTCCAAAAAAAGGAAGCCAATCTGGTGGTCCTCTGCCATAAACAAACTCTACAAAAGAAGAAAGAAACTGTTGCAAAAAAGAGTAAAATCCCATGACTGGAGGAACTCCCTGGTCAAACTCAGTAAGAAGCTGAGATCCCTCATAAAATCCTCCAAAGCTAGTTGCAAAAACAAAATTGCCACTGACTCTAAAGACAACCACAAAGCATTCTATAGCTATGTCAAGAATCTCAATGGCAACACTCAGATCTTCTCTGAGTTACACTAAATATACAGAACCAACTGATATTGCCAACATCCTGGCAGATAGGTTCAGTGCTAACTTTACCCCCCTCTCACCCCCTAGAGGGCCCATCTCTATACTGGAAGAATGCAAAGTTCCTGTAATCATGGCTGCACAGGTAAAAAAAACACTCTCCAAAGCCAAGAACACAGCATTCATGGGACCTGACAATATCCCAGGCTGTGTTCTACACGAATTACAGAATGAGCTGGCACCCTACCTAAGTACCATGTTCAATCACAGCCTCACCTCAGGCTTTGTGCCCACTGAATGGTGCACTGCAACAGTTATCCCACTCTACAAAGGGGGAGCCACGACGGACCCCGGGAATTACCACCCCATTAGCCTGACGGGCCTGGTCTGGAAGGTCATGGAACATATCATCATGGAACTCATAAACAAAGACATTGGTAATATCCAAACTCTGGACCCTACCCAGTTTGGGTTTGTAAAAGGCAGATCATGTCTCCTAAACCTGATTGACTTCTTTAAAGCAGTCACCAAAACCAGAGATGAGGGTAAGGTGGTTCCCACAGCTTATCTAGATCTCGCCAAGGCACTTGATACCATCCCCCACTCTGGAATTATAGATAAGCTCACTAAACTAGGTATAAATCCCTATGTCACAAGATGGGTTGCCAACTGGCTCATGGACAGAACCCACTCTATGAAAGTAGAAGACTCCAAATCCGACTTCAGACCAGTGACAAGTGGAGTACCACAGGGTTCAGTCCTGGGTCCTTTCCTGCTTGGTATCTACTTCTGTGAAGTACAGGCTAACACAGAAGCACTTTGGCTAACAAAGTTTGCAGATGACTGCAAACTAGGAGCCATAATTGAAACTCCTAACGATGTGTACATACTACAAAAAGGCCTCACTGAGACAGATGCCTGGTGTCAAAGCCATGGCCTGAAGCTCAATGCCAGAAAGTGTATTGTCATCCCCTTTAGTAAAAACTCTGTACCCATGAACTACCACATAAGTGGTAGTCTACTTAATGCCGAAAGTGTGATAAGAGACCTTGGGGCACTGGTGGAGAGTAGTCTCTCATTTGATAATCACATTGCCACAATGGTCAGGTAATCCTTCTACATGGCTAACCTCATCACAAAAGGTTTCTCATCCAGAAAAAAAAAAGGTCATTGTTCCCCTCTACTCATCACTCATTAGACCCATTATAGAGTACAATGCCCCTTTTGGTATGTACCTCACAAGACATCTACAACAACTGGAAAGGAAACAGAAATACCTCATGAAGAGGATTACTGGCCTCAAACCGATGCCCTACGCAGACCATCTCAAAAAACTCCAGCTTTACTCCGTCGCATATTGCCTACTCAGAGGTGATCTCTGCCTAACATACAAAGCTATGTCAATCCCAGAGCTGTTGGACATGCTCCACTTAAAGAAATTCCCAATCCCTCTGAGCTACACACTCTAGGGACCTAAACCTTGTCACCCCAATAAACAAAACATGCTGGAAGGATAGATTCCTGTCCCAGAGACTTCCCATACTCTGGAACAGACTACCTATCTATGTCAAACAGAGCTCCTCATTAGCACTCTTCAAGAAAAATCTTGATGATTTGATGGGAAATAGGAAATTCACCCCAGGGATCACTTCTGTGGCTCTGCTCGACAGGGACACAGGAAAATAGTTTTCTTGGGTGGCGAAAGCCAGGGTACCTTTTTGGCTAGGCTTATATAGGGCATAGGGCTAATAGCCTAGTACCTACCTATGGACCTATTTAGAACCTCTCAGTCCCTCAGGTTTTTTTACAAGGATATCTTCATCTGTTTCCTCTGCTTTTTCATCATTTTGGAGCAAATGGTTGAGAGGTCTTGCTATCTTCGAAAATCCTTCCATAAACCTTCTATAGTAAGTGCAGAACACCAGGAAAGATCGCAGATCTGTGATACTTTTGGGTCTGGGCCAAGATGTCACCACTTCAACTTTGCTGGGATCTGTGGATATTCCATTTGCAAACACAACATGTCAAACATAGGTCACTGAAGGTTGGAAGAACTTGCATTTGTCCATTGACAACCTCAGGCCTTCCTTCTCAGTCCTGTCCAATACCTTCATCATCCTTTTTTCGTGCTCCTCTAGGATCCTTCCAAAAACAATGATGCCGTCCAGGTAGAATAAGACTTCCAGGAGATGCATGTCTCCAACTGTTCTTTCCATGATTCTCTGGAAAGTTGCCAGTGCATTTGATAAACCTTGAGGTACGTGATAAAACTCAAAAAATCCCAAAAGGGTGATGAAGGCAGTCTTCTCTTTATCTTCTGGGTGCATAGGGATTTGAAAGTATCCACTCCGTAAGTCTAGCGCACTGAACCACTTACTGCCCACCAGGCAATTTAGAGCATCTTCAATCCAGGGAGTTGTGTACTGGTCTGGAATGGTTCGCTGATTCAGAGTACGATAGTCAACACACATGCGAATTGGCCCATTCTTTTTCCTGTCAATGACAATGGGAAAGGCATATGGACTTCTTGACTCTCGAATTATCCCTGCAGCTTTTAGTACTTCCAAATATTTTCTTAAATCTCCCAGGTCTCCTGGAACTACTCTTCTGGAACGTTCCCTGAAAGGCCGGTCCTCTTTTACTCTTATTCGGTATTCTGCACTTTTTGCACAGCCCACATCTAGTTCACTAGTAGAAAAACTACTTTTCTTTTTCATTAGTAGCTCTTTAACTCTGGTTAGCCACTTAGTGGGCAAGAGACCACCTCCTACATCAATATCTTCCAGTTTCAACTTGTTGGCCCTGCTCTCGTTCCTTGTCAAAACAGAAGCAGGTAAGGGAGTGGCAGCATAAACATTTCCCAAACGCACTTGTGAATGCAGGGCAATGGGAGTACTTCCTTTATTCTTTAACCCCACAGGCAAAGTGTCCTGAGGATGCTTTAACTTGTCCACAAGCCAAACCTTTGGGACTAGTTCCAGCCTCAGTGGCAAGTCACTTTCTGGATCCATTTCCATCATGAGATGAGAGGAAACTGTTTGTCCACACATCCTCACTTTGGCTCTCAAGCAGTTGACTTGACCAGGATGAATTATATGCTCTTTCCCAGACAGGGTCCACACATGACCAATTTCATCTTTCTTACTATCCTTTTCCCTTTGAAGGGCACAGAAGGAGAGGATGTAGTGTTGGGTATTCCTGGGTCAACTGGGGCATTAGCATTCTTCTGACGAGGTCAATATTTATCCCCACTGAATAGATGCTGAATCCTTTCCTTTTGGCCTGGGGCACACAACAGCGAGTGTTTCAAAAACTTCTGTTGACCCAACAACTGAAGTGTAAAATTCTAACTTTAGTGAGACATATCCATCATAAGGGAACTTCATGTCACTTAGCCCCCAGATCTCCAAATCTTCTAACTTTTCAAGTGGCAAATTTTTTAAGTATTTTTGGTAGAAGTCTCTGTACAGGATGGTGATTTCTGCACCAGTATCCAACAGTGCTTTACTATACACTCCTTCTATTTTTACTGACACGATAGGGGACCGTCTCAGTAGGCCATCAGGTAGTTTCTGTTTCCGGTGCTGTTCAGCTGTACGGCAGTCAGCATGTGGTTGAGGTACCACCGGTTCACCTCGCCATTTTAATGGATAAGACTCTTGCTTAGTAATGTTTTTCAGTCTCATATGTTGAGATTTTGGCTGAGATGGCTTTCCAATTTGGTTGTTCACCTCAGATAACCTAGAAGTGTGCATAGTAGGTAGTTTCTCTGCCCTATTATAAGGGTTTGTGTGGAAAGGAGATCCAGGATGCTGTCTCTTGATGTTAGATTTTATGGAGCTCTTTGTAACTGGCCACTCAGCTGGCTCCTTCACTGAGGCCCTTTAAAGTTTGCCTGCATTGCAATAGCCAATAATAGTTTGTTCACTTTTTTCAAGTTCTCTACATTAGAACACTGTCGCTTTATATGCCCTGCATCCCCACAGTGAAAACAAAATCCAGTAGGAACTCTGAACATTGGCTGATTCGGTTCTTCTCTGAGTCCTTTCATGGGGGATCTAGCTGATGTATTCCTCCCTTCAGCTAAAGTTACCACGGCTTTCTGCAGTTCTGCAACTGTCTTGGTGACTTGAGCTATGGCGTCAGTCAGGGAAGACACCTGCATCTGCAACTGTGACACCTCTACATTGCGGATACTCTGGGCCACGACTCCTGTTTGAGTGAGCATGGCTATAGGCTCCTACTAGTGTTCACTCACTGTTTTAGTTGTTGTTGAACACTGAGATTTGGCTTGCAACAGGGCTTCCTCTTCCCTCACCTCTTTAAACAACTGAGAATAAGTTAGAGTCTCTTCCCTATTTCCCATCCTCATTTTCCACACAATGGGGTACATAGCTTGAGCTCCCTGTAAAATTTGTCCAATCTGTACTTGGTCAGCTACTTTCGGATCCACCCCCTTCTTTAGGATGATCTGGTGGAGCATTTTATCTAATCGCTTAATGTAATCAGATAGTTTCTCACCAACTTTTTGGTATGTATGTTCACACTGATACAGTAGGTCAGCAGCCCTCTCGGTCCTTCCAAATACATCCTGCAGTACACCTAAAAAGGTCCTTGGCCGTGCAATCTTGCTTACCCATCCTTAGGTTGCTTATGGTATCTGCAGCTAATCCCTTTAGACTTTCAGCTGTCCGCTGCTTCTTCTGAGATTCTGGGATATCCCACTCCTCTAGGGCTTGTGAAGCCTGATCCATCCAGGATTCAAAATCTTCCTCTCCCTGAGGTGTGGGTTGTTTGCCAGAAAAGAAATGCAATTTGCGGTAGCCAAACCCAGTGAAGGGCTGTGTAGGATTTAAGCATTTTTCTACAATACTTCCCAAAGCATTCAAAATTTCAGGCCCTAAAGTATTTATGGGCAGTGAAGCTACAGCTTCTGGTGTAAGGTTCTGACCTACTTGGATAGCTTCCACAGGTATTTTCTCTGTTGCTGAGGTAGTGCACTTCTCAGGGATTACCACATGGACTGCAGTCTCACCTGAAATTTGTACACTCGAAGGTATGTGCTCATACACTATAGGACTTTTCCATTCTAATAAGGCCAATGTGCTCTGCTTGGTAGGGTTCATAGTGCTGTCTAATAAAAATCCACACCATACAACTGGTAAGGATCCTGTGACTTTATGTATTTGCACATCAGTTCATGTGACCTCTGGCAACACCAGAACTAAGCAATGCTCTGACTGAGCTTTGTGCTGTTTGCACTACTTAGTGGCTACGTCTGGGTTCATGTTTCTGCTGGATTTACGTTCCACATGTACAGGGGAATAGGGTGGAGTCCAAGGCAGTACAGGCAATCCCGGACGAGCCCACAAATGTAGCACACCCGCAGGTGTAGCTGAAGTAGATATGGGTTCCTACCTACCTGACTCTGGTGACACCCCTATAGGCCCAACACACCAAGGTGGCAAGAATGACAGATTTTATTCTTGGTGTCACATCTAGTTTAAAAGGCAATAGCACAACCACAAACAAATTATTTCAACAGTGCACCAGTTAGCAATATGGCAAGGTGAGATATGCATGCAATGAAAACATACATTCGCCCTCTTCCCCAGAACTCAACAGAAAAAGGTCTTGACATTCAAACATGCACAAAGAAAGCAATATCAGTGAGCAGTAAAGCTTTATAATGCAGCAATATAAACACAGGAAAAATGCAATGTCATTAAGCAATAAAATAGTTATAATACAACAATACAGATATGAGAAAATGCAATGTCATTGAGCAGTACTAACACCCTCAACCTCCTTAATCAATGTTAAACAGACCAACTATAAAACACTCTATTACACCCTGTTCACTGGCAAGTAACTACTTACAGTTTTGCTGCTGACATGATAAGGCCCAAGTTGGAGCTCATATAGATCCTAGTTATTTGTAATCCACAAAGCATTCAGGTGTGGGGGGGGGGGGTGAATCCACAATCTTATAAAAATATAAAATGACGGCCAGAGCCTCTCACCATTCCATTGAGATTACCCTAGTGACCAGGCACATTGGTTCCTCTGATGAGAAAAGTAGAAAAATCATCTGCCAGAACTCTGGTAATCATCTATGGCTTCTCTATACTAGGCCCAAAGAGTCTCCTTTCCTTGCTGAATCATATGCAGGTGTGGACCCACTGGTTTCAGACTTTTCTCCTGATTCCACAAAATACCATCCAGGATTTCAGCAGCAGACAGACACAATTTGCTACTTCACTTCCCTGTCCCAAAGCACTAGAAAAGAAAATTCAATCATGCTGCAAGGCCCTTTTTCCCTTCAGCTACCAGTTTCAGTCTTCCCTCCTTCAGCTAGTCTCTCAGTGTCCTCTTTCACTTTCAAAATTATCTTTTATATCTCTGAAAAGGAGCTCCACCTTGTGGTGTGATGGAAAACTACAGTCTATTATTTTTACAATGAAATACAGTGGGAGCTACATAACATTTTTTGTTGCTATTAATGTAACACAGGTTGAGCCTGTGATTGCTTATTTGTGATCAGTGCTCTATCCCAGTTAACAAATACAAATAAAATCTACTAAACTAAATAAAACCTTGAAATTTCTTTCTGACTGTGCATACCCATGCTGTGTCTTACCAACCATGGGTCATTTGGTAAAAACTAATAGCTAAACTGTGTTTCCCCTGTATTGATCCTTGATCCTCCACTCTCTCTCTCTCTCTCTCTCTCTATCAGTCTCTCTCTCTCTCTCTTTTTCTCTGTCTCTCTCTCTCTCTCTCTCTCTCTCTCTCTCTCTCAGGCCAAAATGATACTTACAGGTTGCTACTGGTTTGGGCTATACCACTTTCCATCCAGTTTCTGTACCCTGACCTTGTTCTTGCTTGCAGCATCCTTCCAATAGTTCCAGCAAATCTATTTACCTTCGGGTCCAGGAGACAATCTAGAATCCAGCACTGACCTAATTCTTCCAATGGTGCCAGTCCTGTGAATTTGTCCCACTGAGAGTGCAAGATCACCAGTGGCCTTACCCACAGTTTGAAGTGTGCCATGCTCTTTGGATTGCATGCAGCTCAATCCAAATTCCCTATTCACTTGACTTGTAATGCTGGTCCTCCCACAAGGTTATCTGGCTGAGTACTCCATACTGTACACTGGAATACACTGTGTTTGTCATGCAACACTCTCACCCTGATGTGTACCACCCTTGCTTTATTATGCTCTTGTTACAATTCCTTAGGTCAACACTCTGCAAACCATTTCCTGATCAAATACCTCCCCAAATTGATGCTACCTGTTGTACCTATTTGTACCTGTAAAGAGTTAAAATCAGTAGTTCTACGTGAACAAAGGGAATCACAATTCGTGCTGTCTTATTCAGAATGTACACAGTCCCAGGAATTCATTAACAATTGTGTACGCTTCACGCTAAGCCTACATGATTTATGAGTGTTAGCGTGATTAGCATTAGTGCTCATTGAATTGCACCTAATTGTGGCCAACACAAGTATCAGAGGCCACAAAGAGGTGCACAGAAGTATGAGCACACAGTATAAACAAAAAGTGCTGCCTGCAGGCAAACCTAGTGAGCAAGCACATGCAGACAGCATAATACAAGGCAAGGCGAACTTTAATGAATGAATTAAAGATACAGGTTGACGTTGAAGGTAAATGAGGAAACTGTACACAGAGATAGGGATTAGTGCACAAACAAGAAGCAGGGGAAGCTAATCCGGGAAACTGTACTCAGATAATATAAATAAATGTGACTAGTGCACAAAGAGCATTATTGAAATAAATTATTTATGTTGATGTAATAAAGTAATTCTATTCACTTTGACTCATGCACATAAAAAAAAAATGGAAATGCTGACAAAGGATGTGAGAACTACAGTGTAACAAAGGGGAGTAAATGTGATAAATGTTTACAAAATGCCTGAGTTAAGATATCAAGGACAATAAATACGTTAGTGGATATTTGTATATACTGCAGTTTTTGCCTATCAGGTGTGTATACAGTAAGTTATCTGTTGTAACCAACAGCATGCTGTATTCTTCACTTCATCATGTATAAACATAATTAATTTAACCTTAGAACTGTTGTCTAATGCACTTCAGAAAGGGACATTTCTTTGTCATTTGTTGTCACTTGTAACCATAGACAAGTTATTGTACATTTAAACATGTATTAGCCAAGCATGTGTCTTATATTAATGTAAACTATAATCAATATAATTAAAATCATAAAACCTTTGCTACAGAAGGCTGAGGGTTCTATCCCATATCAGAGGTAGATTGATTGCTGACCCTGTATTGCAGCATAAGGGGAGTACTGTACTCTTGAGTTTGTCATCTTTTGGATGAGACGTTAAACCATGGCTACATCTGCTTGACTTGTGGATGTAAAAGATCCCATGGCACCTATTGAAAAGAGTAGGGAGAAATGTCCTGATGCCCTGGCCAAATGTCCCCTAGTAGTATAAATACTATCTCAGGTCTCCCCTGAAAAGAGTCTACTAGCCTAGTGAGACTAACATGGTCAATAAAGGATAAATAAAATTAAATTAATAATTGTGAAGAATTCAATATCAGACTTGCTTGATCAAGCCAGTCTTTTCTGTCCACATTCTTTTGTACATACACAGTCCCACATTCAAGCCACACTCTGACTATGTAGATATGCTTTACAAGTCAGTAGTAACTCCATGTGCCACAGGAGCATTCACACCACAAGAATCTTAGAACACTTGTTCAACTGCCACGAAATGCCCACATGCTTTGAAAGTTGTTTGTCCAACATGAAAATGGATAGAAACAACTTGACTCAATGATGTTTCTGTCATGTCAGTATACTCTTGTAATGTTGTCCTTTACTGGAATTGAACAGTTCTCTCAGAGATTGCCAGTACTCTGGATTAAACTCCCAATTCATGTGAAGCAGAGCTCCTCAATAATCCTATTCTTGTGCAACCTAGCCAATTGGATGGCACACCATAAATTCAACCCAGGGGAGGCACCTATGTCCTCCATGGACAGGGGCAGTCAGTGCTGATCATAGACTCACTCTGCAAATAATGACCATCTAACCAAGGTCAGTTAGGGAACACAGGTATAACATGACTAGGCTTGTAAAGGCCCTAGGGCCATTATCCTAGTAACAGCACCAATGTAAGTCCACATGCTAACGAAATGTGTATGAGTCACACATGCCACAGTGGAAGTCTTAACATAATTGTGAGTCTGTAGTTGTTTGAGGTAAAAGGGATGGGGGAGGCCACTTACACTGTAACTGTACACATTTCACTGTGGTGGATGTCATTCTTGCATAGCAGCATACTGACACATAGTGACTATAGATACTCACTGCATGCAACTACAGTAGCTGCAAGATATTGCAAAGATGAAATATGCCATGGAAGAAGTCTTACTACAATTGTGAGATATTTGTGTATGCAAAGGTAGTACATCATCCCATTTCTGCAAGGCATATATGTGCCTGTAATTTGGTTAAAGAGTGGTGGGATTTGTCTTGTGGTCACACAATCTTGCATGATACTAGGTATACCAAACCCACTTGATGCATAATGCAGTCATCACTGTGATGGTAGAATCCCAATCATGTACAATGTGTAGTTAGTCACGGACTCAAATTCATGGCTTACTAAGGCAGCAACATAGGGAACAGTGTCACATTTCTTCATGCCAGAGAATAAAACTTACTACTACTATTAGAAAAGGCAAATTTCATCAGACGGCATCATCAGTCTGAAACAAAGCACTTCTCAGTGAAAAATGGACAAAAGTTATTGTAAAAGTTCCCAGCTATATATATATATATATATATATATATATATATATATACAGGGTAAAGAATACAGTAATTTGCAAGATGATGGTTTAGAGAGTGCATAGCTATCTACTTCTGCATACCATAAATGTAGAATTGCACTCAGACCTTGATGAATTGAGACAGTCCCCACACCAGGGATGAGAGACAACAACAGAATAATGTATAGGCAACTGGACCAAATCACTTTTGTCAAACTGACACACAGGTGAAGTGGAGAGCTATTTATGGAGTGTACTTTTTTTTTGGCTGGATAGGTGTCCAGTATTTATTTATTTATTTTTGGGGAGAGATTGAGAGAGATAGAGAAAGAGAGAGAGGACTATTGCAGAAGGTGCTTAGGAATAAGAAGGTCAGGTAGATAGGCAGGTTAGGTTAGGTAGCAGGCACAGCTATACCAGACCTACAGGACTGACAGGGATGGTGACAGATACAAAATGTTGAGGGATACCATGATTGAGAATAGATAGGGGGCATTAGTGGAGCATCATCATCCAGCTTGATCACAGTGAGAACCTTGTCTTCACCCTCAGAACTGTCATGTCTGTCTGTGTCAGTTTCCTAGGTCAGTGCTGAATGTGGCATTCAATTTCCAGTCTGATGCAGAATCTTTTCAATACTGCTGATTCAGGCAATAAGGTCCCTATCCATTATGTCCTCCTCCTCCTGACCTGTCAGCTCCTGAAGGGTGACCAGATCATGAACCCCACTATTACTGCTCCTGCAGGGTACCACTGCACCAGCAGCCATGGCAGAGTTACCTGACACAGGTGGAGAAGTTAGGGCAGGAGTTATGGAGGCACCACTGACAGGTTTTGACTCAGATGTGTCAGGTGCCTGTGCTACCTGTGGTATGGTGGGCTGAACCACAGTGAACACCCTAGTTTCTTGTGCTGATGGCCATTTTGGTTTCAGCAGCAGCAATATTCCCAATATATATATATATATATATATATATATATATATATATATATATATACAGATAGATAGATAGATATATAGATCTACTTTCAATTAACGAAAGTACGATCCACCGAATGGCACAACCATGTGCTCAATAAATTGAAAGCTCACTTGCACAGAAACTAACAATGCTGAAATCTACACCACCAATACCCAGTTCCACAGACTACATAGGTTCATAGGTTCATAGGTTTATACTAGGCTATCTGCCCTAAGGCATTTATAAGCCTAGCCCAAATTTTTGTGGCTTACGCCACCCCTTATATGAAAAAATACTGTGCCCATTAGTTTGTTGTGCCTCTGTCCAGCAGTGACACAGAGATGATTCCCGGGGTAAACCTACGATCTCCCATCCACAGGTCTAGATTTCTCTTGAACAGAGTCAGCGAGGTGCTCTGCCTCACATGGACCGGGATTTTATTCCACAGCATAGGGAGTCTCTGAGTGATAAATCTATCCCTCCAGCACGTCCTATTTATATCCGTGCTAAGGTTTAAGTCGCTTGCTCTAGTGGTTTTGGTGGATTTGGATTTTTTGAGGTGGAGCATGTCCATTAATTCCGGGTTGGACATGGCCTTGTATGTCAGGCACATGTCACCTCTGAGCAGACGGTATGCGACTGAATAGAGCTGGAGTTTCTTCATTATACAAAACAATAAAACAAACCACAACAAATAAGCATAACCTGGCACAATTGAGGTCTCACCTCCTCATTATTATTTACCTGTAAAATATATTTCACCCAGGACTCCGGGAACAAGTCTGCACACACCCACAGTAGTAGATACTGGTACATTGCTACAGCTAGAATCACTTCCTTATTCTATTTAAAGTGGTATCTCCTATTTGGGGTGTTAAACTGCATTTCGTGAATCTGGGCTTCTGCAGTTTAGGTTTCTGTGAAAGTCAGCTTTGGGTATAGTCAACTCATCTTTCTAGCATTTGGTGGATCGTACTTTCATTAATTTAAAGTAGATCCATATATATATATATATATATATATATATATATATATATATATATATATATATATATATATATATATATATATATATATATATATATATATATATGGATCTAATCCATGCTATATTATTGACTGGTGATAGATCACTATACGTACACAGCTGAGGAGTTTTTGCAGCCCTAAATTTCTTCTCCCACTGGCTCCCCTCTTAATGTCAGTGTAATTTTTCCACAGTGCTTGGAATGCTAGTTGCAATGGAGACAGCCCTGGGCAAACTATTCCAAGTCTCAGCCTTATGGTGAGATCCAGTATTATTCCCCTGCAGCAGGCTACAGCTGTAGCAGTTGACATAGAGTGCCACAAAAATCCTGGACTCCTATAAATCCAACATTTGTGATCTAAATGAAGAAATATCCTCACCTTCACCAGCCATGTCTACAGAAGTACAGGAAAGATGTATGTGCCTGAATTTGCGGCCAGTTCAGATATCATATGTAACAGCCTGTGCTCAAAGATGCACAGCCTTGCCAGCTGTATTTGCACAATTCTAAGCACAAAATTAGCTTGGAAGAAACAAATGAAGGTGATTAATTTGGTAGTGAGATTTGGTCATGTGTGATGTTCACCCTATTTACACATGCTCCATTGTTTAACATTGAAATGCTTATGGTGTTTGCTATAATTATTGCTGACTAGAGGTAAAAATGGTATGAATTATGACATGTTGGGCTGTTGAGACTTAAACACTAGTAAATTTGAACAGTACCCCCTTGGAGTCAAACTCCTGAGAAAAAGAAGAAAAAATGCTAACCTTTGTTTATTAACTGCCAGTGTCATAGGGGAATGTCCTTTCTAAGTGTTTGAGATATACTAATTTACAAATTAATACAGCTGTACCTAAGAGATGCCTATATGTGTGTGACTTAAGTAGTCATGGCACTGTATTTCTATGTAAAATGCGATGTTTGTGGTTGTAAATGCATTTCAGATGCATGCATTTGCTTGACATGAATAATATATGTTGACTATGTTCCATACATACTTCATATGACATACTGCCCTAAACACATAGTTATGACATGTGATGAGCTATAATAATTATAACAAAACTATTATGCACACCATACCTGTAGAATTGCATTTTAAATTAACTATAATCATTGTCATGTTTAACATACTTTACGCACAATATATTGGAATAATATAGTAAGCATTAATGATACATTTACTGTAAAAATCATATTTATGATACTTATTTGTATTTAGTGCTATATTCCTGATCAAAATGTTGTGACAACTGTCATTCTGATTGCTCAGTACACGTTTCTGTAAACTGGATTCAAACTCTGCATTACCTATCTTCTTCCTCTAACTGCACTTCACGTAACACCTTCTGCCACAGAGACAGCTTACAGGTGCATTTTCTTTACTCAGTACTGTCCATAGGGCTGACGGCCGGACATTAGTGCCAGGCTCATTTGCACTACAGAAAGCAGCTCTAATTAAATTTTTCATTTTTGCCTTTAGACATGAAAGATTGCTGCCATTGCCAAGAGGTGCACAGATATTACATCATTCATAGCACTTGTTGTTATTAATAATGAGACGAATTGAGTTTCCAAAAACAACACATTTGTAACAATTCACATGGAGTACAGATTACATTGTTAGCATTTATCACACAGACTTTAGCTTGTTCACTTCATAGAGACAATTATGTATCAGTATTTATTCTGATCCCCTGCTGAGAAAAATATCTGTAAATTAGACTTGAACCCTGCATTATTTGTCCTCTTTCTCTAAGCTCACTGCACTTTCAGCTTATACCACAAAGATAGGTAACTGACAGGTTAATTTTCTTTACTTGGTACTGTCCAAAGTGCTGAAGGAAGTGCACCAGCATCAGACGTATTTGCACTGCTGATGGTATTGCAAATTAAATTTATGATTTTTTACATAAGAGAGTGAACTGTCATTCACTGCTTAGTGATCACTGACATTCAACACTGCACAATGCCAAGCATCATGCAAATGAAGAAGAGAGCAAAAAAATAGAAAACGAGGATTTCAAATGTACCTTCCTGATGTTTTCTCCAGTTTGTTGCATTTTAACAAAAGCATGTAATCCTTAAACACCACTACTTTCATACAAACAGCATTCTGTCTGGATTTGAACTTTGAAACCATGGCTTTAACAAGAAACATTTGAGATTATTTTCAATATTTGTCACAGACATATATTATGAAGAAGAGAACATAGCTTGCACATACTCAAAATATGTATCATTCACATTAAAAGTGCAGCATAAGCATTTTCTGACAATTGTCCTTTGTACTTTGACAGTAGATGTGTAGATGAGTGGGATGTTTGCAACAGTTAAGCTAATACTTCCTGTCACAATAGTTACCAGTATTTGCAATACTATAGTTGTTTTATTTTCTTTGTTTAATTAACATCCTTCTGTTCTCTGTAGATTTCTCACATTAATACAATGTCATTTTGATTTATTTTGAAATTTGTTTGGTATATTTAAATGGGTTATGCAGTTAATTTGAGGTACAGACAACGTTTTATTCAGAAGCACAGTGTGGTCATAAGCATATACTAATAAACCTGTTATAAAGGTTTATCTCCAAAGTCAGTCAAAGTAATCCTTGACTTTTTTGTAATTCTCTTCTCCCTGACACACCCTCAGTAAATATACATCAAAATGCCAGACGTGTGAAGCAGTAATTATTCATGCATTCAGATTAATTATTCATACTTGCAAGCTTTCAGCATACAACACTTCTCAATGTTCATCCTTGTGCTTCTAGTGTGTGTCCATAGAATCATGTAGGCCCTCACACTATGTTTATCTGTCCAGCACTTAGTGCAGATTGTGGGATTCATGAATGCTATAATGATTTGGCACCTGGTCTGTATAATTACAGTGCTCACAAGGCTGAATGTGTACTGTATAAGATAATAATGCAGGTAAGGCACTTCTATCATAGAAGGGAGACTGGACTGGATAAGGAAACTCAAGCAATGTTACCAGCCTTTATAGCTACATTTCTCTGTGAAATCTATGTGGCTGTTATCAAAATGTGTTGTATTACTGGCAACAATGGCAGGATTACAACTGTAGTCCAAAAATATGTTAAGACTGTGATATATGCCAAACATCAACCAAATGAGATATCCCAAATGTCAAATGTGTACATGACTTCATTTTAAGTAAAATTATTTTTCTAAAGGCTACTATCTATTATGGAGTTACAAATGCATGGCCATCCTCTCAGGAAAGTTTTATCCTTACTATTAATACATTTTTAGCCAGGGGGCTGGCATCTTTATAGTTGTGAAGTCCTAGAGAGCCACATGTTCAATTTCTTTGACCATGATTGTCTGCATGCAGTCATATACGTTTTGTTACCAGTCTCTTTCAGTTCCTTTTTTGTTTCTTACTTTTCATCACATATAGGAATATGGCATGCAAAACATCTGGCCCACATAAACTGCCATTCACAGGTATGGAAAATGAGTTGATTGTGCAGGCCCTTCATCAGCATGGCTCATACATTTTAGACAGATAGAAAGCTAATGAGTCCTCCCGTGGCCATATTTGAGAACAGATGGTCAATGATGTCAAAGTGGTGGGAGGACATGGCCATAATTATGTGCAAATCAGACACTAGGTAGTGACACGATTAAGAAAACTAAGAAACATGCAAATGCTTTTGTTAGGGAACAGAGGGTTACTGGTACTGTTCTTGCTACTGAACCACCACTGACTGAGACAAAGTAATTCATGTCCACTGTAAGAGATCTAGACAGCTGATCAGGTGGTTTCAAATTCATACTTGACATAGGTGCTCAGTTGGAGAATGAGCCAAATACATACATACAAACATTTCAAGCATGGGCATTAATGCCCTTCTAGCTTGCAATATACCAAAACACTTGTTCCCATAATAAGTGTCCAGGCTGTTCTTAAAAATATCTAAACTAGTACTGCTTTAATGTAATTTGGTAGTCTGTTCCATGCATTGGTTACTCTGTCAGAGAACCAATTAGTACACTACTCATTCCTATAGAATCTTTTACATAGGTTATCTGATAATTCTCTAGTACTTTTTGATAACCTCAAACATTCCCAGAGGTAGTTGTCTCTAAATGCCCTATATATTTGAATAAGATCTCCTCTTAGATATCTGAAGGAGACACTGTACAAGTTCAAACATTTTAGTCTTTCATAATAACTTAAATTTTCACATCCATGGATGCCTTTGTTATATTTCTGCTGTACTCTTTCGAGTTTACTCATGCTTGTTTTCTTATAGGGTTTCCATATTGTTATTCCATATTCAAATTTGGATCTAATGTAACTGACAAATAATGACTTCATTATTTTTGGTTTTCTAGACTTTATAAATCTTTTTATACAACCTATAGTTCTATAACTATCATTAACCAATTGTTTGACATGATTAGAAAAACTCATAGCTGAATCTACCCATATACCCAGGTCCTTAAAGGACTTACAGTTTCAATCACTGTATGCTGTGTTAAATATTCACCTTCAGTTTATGTCTCCCAAATCTTATATGCTTAGTTCTTGATATATTTATGAACATATTCTTCTCCTGTGCCCAAATGGTCAATTTAGTCAAGTTATATTGCAGACATGCTGTATCTGTAACACATGTAATCAGTTTACCCAATTTAAGGTCGTCAGCATACAGACTGTAGAGCACCTCAGATGAAAAAGTAAGGTCTGAAAGATACAATCTAAAAAAGTAAGGGCCTAGGACAGAGCCTTGTGGGACACCCTGACTATAATTAAGGATTCCACCTGTCCAGTTACTATATGATACTTGCCATGTCCTATTTTTAAGCCATGCAGCTATCCATCTTATCAAGCGTACATCAATACCTAGTTGTACTAATTTATTGATCAGTGTTTTGTGTATGGCCCTGTCAGATGCTAAAGTTAAATCTATATAAATTACATCGCAGCACAATTTTTCATTCATAGCTGTTGGGATATTGTTATAGAACATCCTGTTACAGGTGGTAATAGATCTGTTTTCAGCATATGCATGCTGATATATGTTTCAAGTCCCAGCCTATCCAGTTCTGACAATAACTTATCCAATATTACCTGCTCCATTATTTTTCCACAACATGAAAGTAGACTATATGACTCTGAGTTAGCATTACTCCCCCTTCCCCTTAAAGACAGGCTTAATAAGCACATGTCTCCAATCTTGAGGAATCTCCCCATATTTATATGACCTAGTGAATAATAGATATAACGGTACTGTAAGTTCTTGCTGAAATGTTCTCAGGTCATTATTACTAATTCTGTCTCCTCCCTGTGCCTAGTTTGGATCCAGTTTGCACAGTTGTTTTTCAAAATAATCTAATTTGATTCCAGTATCTAAAGTTACCTGGATGTCACTCCGACAACTTATCACCCCTTTTGTGGGGCCAAACTGTTTTGCATAAGATTTTGTAAATATATCTATAATCTGTTGTGTATGAGAATACATTGTAGAATTGGCACACAGTTTATCAGTGAGTCTTTACTCCGTCCACATATTATATATCTATAAAAAGTTTTTTTTACAATCTGAAGCAATTGTTGTTCCTGAATGTATGCTGTGAATAATTTCCATACTAACATTGTTGAATCAATATTATACCAGTCTATTTTGGGTAAATTTAAGTCCTCAGCTGATATTATTCTTCCCTCCTGTGTTTCATGCAAGAAATGTATGAATTCCTCTGGGTCATCTGCACTTGAATTTGGTGGTCTCTACAGTCCAACAATTGTTATATGTTCCAGGGTTGTCTTTATTGTCACAGTTACACAGTCTATAGTACTGGTATTATCATTGAACATGTAATAATCACAGGTCTCATAGCTATCTTTAATCCCTGTCATAACACCTCCACCTGATTTTTTTGTTAGAATGTCTGTTACAGTAAAAACATTTATATCCTGACAGACAACCAAAACTCAAAAGGCAGGACTGGCTACAAGACGACTTTACTTCAAAAACACGAGTAAACACAAAATAAGTGAACGTTTCAATAAAAACTACAAATCCAATCGAAAAGTCAATTCAGTAAGCACTTTCGTTTGGCATTTGCCAAACTTTTTCAAACTTGTAAAAACATCACTTCCTGTTCCATAAATACTAACTAATGATGACATAATGAATCTAATTAAAACTAATTTTGAGTTGGCTTAAAGCAGCAACGGAAAAAATATATAAAAAAATATATGTATGTACATTGTACTGAAACTGCCTTAAAAAATGTAATCACGCTTAACAACTCAAGCAATGTTCAAATATACACACAATTCAGCTAATAAAACATATAATAATAATAATAAAATTAAAGTCTACGATTATATATTGTAATAAAATTAAATCAAATGGTGTAACCATTAGTATGAAGCGCAGGAAACAAATCCTACCGTAAATTTCCTCTTTAGGCTGCAATTCTTTATGTTTTTAATTCATATTTGCGATATGATATGTATATATATATACACCAATATAACGCAATTTTTAAACACATCAGTATCCTACATTATATGCAATTTATTACCTACTAAAATATAATTCAAGATTAATAATGTCCGTTCAAACAATCAAACAACATAAATTAATACTCTCAATAAAATTATCCAATAAATAAGGACAACAGTTACAACTTTATAACATTATTATATAAATATGTCCACTAATAACTTTTAATATAAATATATTAATATATAAAAAGTTATAAATATATAAAAAACTAAAATGTCATATGTAACCCATCATAATAAATATATAAAAAATGTATTATGACCTATATAAATATATATCTAATGTAACTATATATATTCCATTGTCTTTCTAACGATTTTAATTTTAAAACACTGGCTATACAATAAATTTAGATTCAATAGCATTTTTGGATGTGCAACTAGAAAAGGATTATTTAAATAAAAGATTAATATCAAAAATATTTCGCAAGAAGACTTATAGTAATAGCTTCTTGCATTTTAATAGTTGCCATCCTTATAGCCAAAAATGAGACATTCTGAAGGGCCAATTTGTTAGGGCTTCTAGAATGGTGAGTAACAGAGACGATTTTATTAGTGAATGCCTACATTTATATGATATGTTTAAAAATAGAGGTTACCCAGAAAGGATGATAAACGAGGTGATGTCTGAAATAATAGTTAAAGGTGATAATTTACATTTTAAACCATTACTAAATTCAGTAACAACAAGTACCCCAAATTCAGTGAGTGGCACTATCACGACAAGGTCGATTAATTCTATTAATTTAAATGAGACATTGGATTTGAATGATGTCACTTTAAATAATACTACTATATCAAATACATTAAAAAGCAAAAGCTTTTCAAAAAGTTTTATAACAACATATAGTTCTGACAGTGCTGCTATTTGCAACGTTGTTAAGAAGAATTGGCAACTTATAGTGACTGATCCATTATTACATGATTATTTTGATAGTGGTCCAGCCATAGTATATAAAAGGGGTATTAATTTAAAACAAAGTTTGGAGAATAAATGTGTTAATAATAAACATGGGAGAACATTTAAGTGTGGTAGATGTAAATATTGCCCTTATGTATTTGAAACAAATGAAGTTACAATTAATGGTAAAAATATTCGATTGAAAGATAAAGCCAGTTGCACTAGTGAAAAATTAGTTTATTGTGCTTTATGTTGCAACTGTATTATGTTTTACGTAGGAAAAACAGAGAGAAAATTTAAGGAGCGTATTGGTGAACACATTAGAGCAATACGCGACAAAAATGAATTAAACGCCTTGGCAAAACATATTAATGCACACATTACTCATTCATTTAAATTTGTAGTTTTAGACATTTTAAAAATGAACGAAAGGGGCGGACCTTGGCAACCACGTTTAGAGAAGCTTGAATTAGAATGGCAAATAAGGCTTGATGCACAGAATTGGCCTGGTATGAATAGTAATAGTTCGATAGCCAGTGTTTTAAAATTAAAATCGTTAGAAAGATAATGGAATATATATAGTTACATTAGATATATATTTATATAGGTCATAATACATTTTTTATATATTTATTATGATGGGTTACATATGACATTTTAGTTTTTATATATTTATAATTTTTTATATATTTATAACTTTTTATATATTAATATATTTATATTAAAAGTTATTAGTGGACATATTTATATAATAATGTTATAAAGTTGTAACTGTTGTCCTTATTTATTGGATAATTTTATTGAGAGTATTAATTTATGTTGTTTGATTGTTTGAACGGACATTATTAATCTTGAATTATATTTTAGTAGGTAATAAATTGCATATAATGTAGGATACTGATGTGTTTTAAAATTGCGTTATATTGGTGTATATATATATATATATATATATATATATATATATATATATATATACATATCATATCGCAAATATGAATTAAAAACATAAAGAATTGCAGCCTAAAGAGGAAATTTACGGTAGGATTTGTTTCCTGCGCTTCATACTAATGGTTACACCATTTGATTTAATTTTATTACAATATATAATCAAAGACTTTAATTTTATTATTATTATATGTTTTATTAGCTGAATTGTGTGTATATTTGAACATTGCTTGAGTTGTTAAGCGTGATTACATTTTTTTAATACACTTTTTTAAGGCAGTTTCAGTACAATGTACATACATATATTTTTTTATATATTTTTTATATATTTTTTTTCCGTTGCTGCTTTAAGCCAACTCAAAATTAGTTTTAATTAGATTCATTATGTCATCATTAGTTAGTATTTATGGAACAGGAAGTGATGTTTTTACAAGTTTGAAAAAGTTTGACAAATGCCAAATGAAAGCGCTTACTGAATTGACTTTTCGATTGGATTTGTAGTTTTTATTGAAACGTTCACTTATTTTGTGTTTACTCGTGTTTTTGAAGTAAAGTCGTCTTGTAGCCAGTCTTGCCTTTTGAGTTTTGGTTGTTTGTTTCGTGGTGACTCTTATTGTCTCAGTATATCCTGACAGAACTGGTTTCCAGTCATTATTCTTTAACCATCTTTCATAAACAATAACAACATCAATCTTTCTACAATTGTTAAGCATCTGGTTGGTTCTGTTTGTTCTGATTTCCTGCTAGTAGTGTATCATATAACTTGTTTGCATTTAAAAGCAGTCTCTAGAGTCTCCTTGATCCTTTATCTGTTTAAACATTTCTGCAGTTTTTTTCTACCTAAGTAGTGTTGGTAGTGTAGCATTGTCCATACTCAGGCTTGTGTTTTGGGCCTAGTTGTTTGTTAGTAGAGGCTGTGTGTCTGAGCACATGTCCCAGGTCATCATAGCTTAGCCAAGACCAGTATAGCATTTCAGTGAGAGTGAATTGTTTGTGGTCATTGGCTGACTGGGGTTGCCTGGACAACGCCTTGGAATAAGCACCTCATTGGTTCTTTCAAGTTTTTTTTTAAAGTTGTTTCAGGTTTCAACTTTGTTACTTATGAAGTTAACTTGTGACTGTTTCTGCCATTTCACACTGAGCTAATCGGAGGAAGTCGGAGGAAGGGCTCTGAGCTAACGAATCTGAGATATATAACATTAAGTATCCTGTTTTTTGCTTCTTTCTGAGTAATTTATAGCACTTTTATTTTACTCACTGTGTGTGACGTATTAAGTAGGATTTTCTACAATTGTTAAGCATCTGGTTGGGTTTGTTTGCTCTGGTTTTCTGCTAGGAGTGTATCATATAACTTGTTTGCATTTAAAAGCATTCTCTAGAGTCTCCTTGATCCTTTATCTGTTTAAACATTTCTGCAGTTTTTTCTACCTAAGTAGTGTTGGTAGTGTAGCATTGTCCATACTCAGGCTTGAGTTTTGGGCCTAGTTGTTTGTTAGTAGAGGCTGTGTGTCTGAGCACATGTCCCAGGTCATCATAGCTTAGCCAAGACCAGTATAGCATTTCAGTGAGAGTGAATTGTTTGTGGTCATTGGCTGACTGGGGTTGCCTGGACAACGCCTTGGAATAAGCACCTCATTGGTTCTTTCAAGCTTTTTTTTAAAGTTGTTTCAGGTTTTAATTTTGTTACTTATGAAGTTAACTTGTGACTGTTTCTGCCATTTCACACTGAGCTAATCGGAGGAAGTCGGAGGAAGGGCTCTGAGCTAACGAATCTGAGATATATAACATTAAGTATCCTGTTTTTTGCTTCTTTCTGAGTTATTTATAGCACTTTTATTTTACTCACTGTGTGTGAAGTATTAAGTAGGATTTTCTACAATTGTTAAGCATCTGGTTGGGTTTGTTTGTTTTGATTTTTGTTTCCCACCCTCCCTCGCTCTTGGTATCCTGTTTCTACACTTGGTGGCTTTGCAGTTGCCCACCCCTACTGTAAATTTCATCTGGAACACTCCTCCCAGTCTAGTGTCATTACCTCATTCTACCTATTCCAGGGAGAACATATGAGAAGGCAAACCCAGTTAGCTTCTGCTCCTCCTTTCCCCTTTCCACTTTACAAAAAAAAAAAAAAAAAAAAAAAATTTCTAAGCTTGTTTCCTGCCTTTCCTATACGTTGTCTAGTCCAGATACAGATTTGCTGTATCCAGGACTGTTTGTAAGCTTCTGAGCCCCCAAGCCTTTCTGTGTTGGAGGGAAGCCTTCTAGCTTAATTTTGTTTCTTAGAACTAGCCAGTTTTTTAGTTTCAGCACTCAAATCTGTTTCTTTGAGCTAAGCACTTGTTCAGAACTCATGGTAAGCACTAAATAAGCTACAAATTACTACAACACTCAACTTTCCTCACTTGTCTAGAGGAAAACAGTTTTTAGTACTTAATAAATAAGCACCTATCCAGGCATGTCTAAGGGTCAGCTCCCGGTGTTTTGTCCTGTATACCTGATGAATCTGGACATCCTGGGACAATGCAGCAATTGCCTCATGTACACAGACAACCCTCTCCTCCTACCACCCAGCACTACAACCTGTGAGAGATGCACTTATATAACCACACTGGAAGCAAAGCTCTCTTCACCCAAGACTGGACTAGACACTCAAGAGGAGAAGGTAAACACTTGCACCACACCACACTCATCACATAATCCCTCAAAACCTACACCACCAAAAAACACACATAGAAACACAAAACATGCACCTACGTTCGTGGAGGCTCTCAAAAAAATCTACCCAAGCAACAGGGACCTCCAAAGCAGAAACGCAAGCAACCTCCACCCCCCCCCCAACACAACCCAAATGACACATAGCCCACAAACTCAGTGTGCCACTCTACCACAGCCCATAAGGCATAACAACGTACCTAACACTCTAGTCATAGGTGACTCTATAGTCAGGCACACTGATATTCCACTCACCAGGCTAAACAAGGAGAAAGTCACTGTCAGCTGCCTGTCAGGTGCCAGGATCCGCAACATAACTCATGCACTCAGGTCACTCAATATGACAATATCACAATAGTACAAATATGACTCTGTCATTGTCCATGTTGGTGTGAATGACCTGAGACGTACCTCCCTGAGATACATGAAAAAAGACATGGAGGAGCTTTCTGATTGTGTAGCCCAGACAGGTATGACCCTAGCCCTGAGTAGCATCCTGCCATCACCCAGAATAATACCACAGTACAAGGACAAAGTGATTGACTTCAACAATTGGCTAAGCTTCTGGTGTCATTCTAAGGGGATCCAGTTTCTGTCTGCCTGGGATGACATGATCGACAAACCACGATGCTTTGCCAGAGATGGCCTGCACCTGTCGTCCTTGGGATTCCGGATACTGGCTAAGGTGCTTGCCACCCCTATAGTGCCTTTTGTAGGCAAGATTCAAATGACAAATTCACCACTGTAACAGGTACAAGCAAGAAAACTCTGAGGGTAATGCTACTCAATGCTAGAAGTCTAAACCTCAAAATGCACTCACTCAAGGCACTCCTTAAAATGGAGAACATTGACATCTGTGCAGTGACAGAGACCTGGTTCAAGGCTCCAGAGAGCACCCCTGCATTACCAGGCTATAATTCATACCACACCTTTCAGCCACCTAACTTGGACCGAAGCACTAAAGGCGGAGGCGTGTCCATATTGATTAAGGATATTCATACCTCCAGGCTAGTTGCTCAGCATAATGCATCTGAGATTATCCAAGTGCAACTAACTCTGGGCAGAACTGCAATGCAAATTGTAGCTTGCTACAGATCCCCCACCATGCCCCAGAATTCCCACTCCTCATTTCTTGATACACTGGAAAATATCAGGGTACAACCTAACACCCTAATAACGGACGATTTCAATTACCCCACCATTAACTGGGAAAACTACGCATGTACCAACTCTTGTGCTCAACGTTTTCTGGAATTCATAAATTCCAATGCCTTGGATCAACTTATCCACTCCCCCACCAGGGGCAGCAATATTCTAAACCTGGTCATTACCAACATAGGCAACAGGTGTTCCACACCAGAGGTCAATTCCTTGTTGTTCAGTTCCAACCACAAGCAAATCACCCTAGACATCCACATTCCAGCCCCACCCTCCATTAGGGAAACCACCGTAAAAAATTTCTCCAAAGCCAACTTCACGGTTCTTAAGACAGAAGTGGCAAACTTCACGACACCCATGCTGATGGACAATAGAGATACGACTGCTGAATCCTATACAATTGCACTCCCTAAGAGAACCAAGATGTTATCCTCCAAAAAAAGGAAGCCAGTCTGGCGATCCCCTGCTATAAACAAACTCTACAACAGAAGAAAGAAACTGTTGCAAAAAAGAGTAAAATCCCATGACAGGAGGAACTCCGTGGTCAGCCTTAGTAAGAACCAAAAGAGCGTAACAACGAACAAGAACACTATGAGAGACTACTTCGTAAAATAAACAGACGTTTAATGACTCCAAATTAATGTTAGCGCTTTCGGCTAAATCAAATATTTAGCCTTCCTCAGACAAACAGCAGAACAGGAAATGACATTTCTTAAAATATATGTATAGAACCAATTGGGATAAAGTGCATTTAGTAATTAGTTGTAACTAAGGTTACCTTAAAGTAGTATAATCCATTGCAAACATAAGCCTTGAATAAAGGTAAAGATAGAGTGCCTCTATAGGCATTGCAACGGAACAGCAAGTAATACTTTGTTGCAAGTAGCTCCATTCATCAAAATATTTACACAGATGTTAAACTCTATAATTACTGGGTTATTTAATCATACAACTTGCTTCATACTTATGTGATATATTAAAAATGTTATAAAAACAGTGAATGATAAACTAAAAAATATTTGTGTATATTTTAAATTGTTACCAAAATATTTCCACAATTTGGAACATTATTTCCACATTTAAACATTAAAAATACTGATTAGTTTTGCCCGCAGAATTCCTATACAATAATCATAAAATAATACAATTTTACATTAGTGCATTCTGTTAGGAATAATTGATGTTGGGTCCGTTTCATATCCAAATGTAAGAGACCTTCCCTATATGTGTTATCTGTTATCGATAACCATTTTAATACACATTTTATTGATAGGTTGTCATTGATGCCAGGTAATAAATGTGCTCTAGTTCACCTGCCACATCAATTCATCTATCTCTAACCTAATTTGCCAGGGGCCACCCATTGGATCTGGCATTCTTTGTTGGAGTATAACAAAGTTGAAGGAATGCCCTGTATTGCTAATAATATGCTTAGCTAGGGCATTGTTCACATCCCTTCTGCTAATAGCATAAATGTGTTCGTGTATTCTGGTCTTGAATCTACGCTCTGTCTTGCCAATGTAGAAAGCTTCACATTGGCTACACAGAGCAGCATATACCACAGATTTTGATTCACAGTTGTAATGCTTGCTTATTTTATATGTCCTATCTTTAATGTTGAACTGAGTGCCCACTCTAATAAATTTACATTCTGCACAGGCACCACATTTGTACATTCCTTTGGGGCGCTGAGAAATGAACTTTTTTGGTGCCCTTTCCAAAATGGCTTTAAGGTTTTGGCCTCTCCTGTATGTTATGTTGGGTTTTTCGCCTAATGCTGTAGACAAAATACTGTCATGATTAATTACGTCCAAATTCTTATACAGGATCTCCCTAATTTTTTGAAAATCTAGCGAGAAAGTGTGTAAAAAAGACACATTATAATTAGTGTCCTTACTTCTATCTCTAGTTGGCAGACTAACCGGAATTAGTGCCAATTCTTCTTCCCCGAAAGTTTTGTTATTAAGAAGGGGAATAAAATGGCCTGACTTCCGTTTATTTACTACTTCCACTATGATGTTGTCAATCAAAGTAAGTGGATAGCCTCTTGCCAAAAACATATTTTTTAGTTTGTTGCATTCATGTTGGAAATCCAAATCATCAGTAACCATACGTGACGCCCTCACTAACTGACCTTTTACAACCGATCTTTTTTGGTAGTAGGGATGGCTACTGGAGAAATGCAAAAAACTATTAGAATATGTGGATTTTCTATATATGTTACTTTTCAGTCTTTTGTTATTAACATCCTTTGTAAGAAGAATGTCTAAATAACTGATCTCACTTTCCTGTGTGTTAAAAGTGAACTGTAAAAAGTTTGTCATGTTGGTCATTCGTTCTATAAAGTTAGGAATGTCCTCACTATTGCCTTTCCATAAACAGAAAATGTCATCCTGGTATCTGGTATACCAGGAGACATACTGTTTAAAAACCTCATCCTTAAATAGAAGTTCTTTTTCCCAATGTGACAGTACTGCATTGGCGAACGAACCCCCACATGGCGACCCCATTGCTACTCCGGAGGTTTGAAGGTAAAAATTGTCTTCGAATGAACAGCCCTGTCCTGTGATTACGCTATCTGGGGTACCAAATCCAGGTAACAATAACGCTAACTTTAATAATAACATTATCAATCAAAAGAACTGTAACCAGCAAGGAATACCAACAATGGCTGATTTTTTAATGAACAATAATTTTTTCAGCCAAGGGTTCAGTCAGCGTAATGAACCTAATGTAAACCACATGACTGACACAAATGTATTAGGGGATAAAATTGATGAATTTGACAATAAGTTATACAAATATAAAAAACTGCAATTGGAAGTCGCATATCTTACAGAATGTGTTAAACACAAGGTTGTCCCAAAAGGACTAAGACAATGGCGTTTTCCATCTGGGCTGGTGGAAAATTCTCTTTTTCACCAAGAGCTGTTGGCATTGTTTGATCGACAAGGGATCGAATTCCTACAGGCTCTCATTGCTTTTTATTCTAAAGATATTGCGGTTCTTGCAGCTGATTTGGATGCCCTTGAAAAATACATTACTTCCAGTGATGATTTCTTGCGTTTTAAGTACGACTATTGTCGTATCTATTCTAGCATTGAGGCTAGTATGGAGAAATTACTATTTAGTAAAAAGAAAAAATTAAGTCGAGATTTAACGGACTATGCGAATAAAACCGCTTATCCCAGGCCTCAAAATAAAACGCAGGTTATTCAAGGGGAAGTGCCCAATCAAACTGGACAAAATACGAATGTTATCCCAGTAGATAACACCAATAATGACAACAACCAAGAAGGTTTTACAACTCAACGGCAGGGCTATAGAAGGAGCCCAAGGCTGAATAATAACAACAGTACCAACGTTAATAACACCAATCAGCCAAACACCTCAGCAAATGGACTGAGGGATAACATTCAACCACAAGGCCAGTCTATGGTAGATTTTGACCAACAGGACAACCAGGATTTTCATCAGGCCAACAACACCCGAGCAACCAACCGTACGTGGGCCCAGACAGGGAACAATACGAGGAACAAGAAAAGAGGGGGAGGAGGAGATGATCCAGGTTCCCTCTTTTGGTTTGGAACCAAACATCCTGAAAAGTAGTAACAATGACTTTACAGTGTATAATTATACACTTATTGAAATCCATCAGGATATTGTCAACTTCTTTGCAAAAGATCTATCGTTTGTTCCGCGCAACATATGGACATAGGGAAAACACTGGTGGACCTAAAAGTTTTGTTAGAAAACTTAACTTACATTCATTGTTGGGTAACAACACAGAGTTACTGAACCCCTTAGGGTATCTAGTACATATAATCCACCCTCCATCCGAGCTTATTAGTGTTTGAGAAAATGTGTGAAACAGATTTGTGGGCAATTAAAAATCGGATTATGTATAGTAATCAAAAGATCTTAACAATATGACCACACTGGAATGGGATTTTCTCCATTTATTAAGGGATTGTAGGATCCGTGTCATGAAACCGGATAAAGGGGTGGGGTGGTTTTAATGGACCACTTTAAATATGTGGAATACATGAAGAAGCATTTGGATACACCAGCTTATAAGGAAGTATCTCTGAATGAGATACATGGAGCCTATAGGAAGATTAATAACATACTATATGATTTACTTATGGAAGGTTTTATTATTCCAGAAATGTATAGATATTTGCAGATGCCATCCCCCAGAATCTCAGCCTTCTTTGGAACACCAAAATTACATAAACAGCTTTACTCACCTCCGTTCAGGCCTATTGTTGATGGCAGGGGTTCGGCCACTTACGCATGTGCAAGATTAGTTGATAGTATTATTAAACCTTTACTAGCACAGGAGGCACATATCTGTAAGGACTCTTGGTCCTTTCTGAAAACATTGGCGAAATTGAATATACCCCGGACATAGTTTTTCTTACAATAGATATAAAAGATCTGTATACAGTTATACCACAGGATATAGGCCTTAATTGGGTGAGAGAATTTATGGTTGCCAAGAATGTTGACAATAACACCATTTATTTGACTGAAACACTCTTGGAGATGGTTTTGGTAAATAACTTTTTCTTTTTTGAAAACAATTTTACCTTCAAACCTCCGGAGTAGCAATGGGGTCGCCATGTGGGGTTCGTCAGCCAATGCAGTACTGTCACATTGGGAAAAAGAACTTCTATTTAAGGATGAGGTTTTTAAACAGTATGTCTCCTGGTATACCAGATACCAGGATGACATTTTCTGTTTATGGAAAGGCAATAGTGAGGACATTCCTAACTTTATAGAACGAATGACCAACATGACAAACTTTTACAGTTCACTTTTAACACACAGGAAAGTGAGATCAGTTATTTAGACATTCTTCTTACAAAGGATGTTAATAACAAAAGACTGAAAAGTAACATATATAGAAAATCCACATATTCTAATAGTTTTTTGCATTTCTCCAGTAGCCATCCCTACTACCAAAAAGATCGGTTGTAAAAGGTCAGTTAGTGAGGGCGTCACGTATGGTTACTGATGATTTGGATTTCCAACATGAATGCAACAAACTAAAAATATGTTTTGGCAAGAGGCTATCCACTTACTTTGATTGACAACATCATAGTGGAAGTAGTAAATAAACGGAAGTCAGGCCATTTTATTCCCTTCTTAATAACAAAACTTTCGGGAAGAAGAATTGGCACTAATTCGTTAGTCTGCCAACTAGAGATAGAAGTAAGGACACTAATTATAATGTGTCTTTTTACACACTTTCGCTAGATTTTCAAAAATTAGGGAGATCCTGTATAAGAATTGGGACGTAATTAATCATGACAGTATTTTGTCTACAGCATTAGGCGAAAACCCAACATAACATACAGGAGAGGCCAAAACCTTAAAGCCATTTTGGAAAGGGCACCAAAAGTTCATTTCTCAGCCCCAAAGGAATGTACAAATGTGGTGCCTGTGCAGAATGTAAATTTATTAGAGTGGGCACTCAGTTCAACATTAAAGATAGGACATATAAAATAAGCAAGCATTACAACTGTGAATCAAAATCTGTGGTATATGCTGCTCTGTGTAGCCAATGTGAAGCTTTCTACATTGGCAAGACAGAGCGTAGATTCAAGACCAGAATACACGAACACATTTATGCTATTAGCAGAAGGGATGTGAACAATGCCCTAGCTAAGCATATTATTAGCAATACAGGGCATTCCTTCAACTTTGTTATACTCCAACAAAGAATGCCAGATCCAATGGGTGGCCCCTGGCAAATTAGGTTAGAGATAGATGAATTGATGTGGCAGGTACGAACTAGAGCACATTTATTACCTGGCATCAATGACAACCTATCAATAAAATGTGTATTAAAATGGTTATCGTATAACAGATAACACATATAGGAAGGTCTCTTACATTTGGATATGAAATGGACCCAACATCAATTATTCCCTAACAGAATGCACTAATGTAAAATTGTATTATTTTATGATTATTGTATAGGAATTCTGCGGGCAAAACTAATCAGTATTTTTAATGTTTAAATGTGGAAATAATGTTCCAAATTGTGGAAATATTTTTGGTAACAATTTAAAATATACACAAATATTTTTTAGTTTATCATTCACTGTTTTTATAACATTTTTAATACATCACATAAGTATGAAGCAAGTTGTATGATTAAATAACCCAGTAATTATGGAGTTTAACATCTGTGTAAATATTTTGATGAATGGAGCTACTTGCAACAAAGTATTACTTGCTGTTCCGTTGCAATGCCTATAGAGGCACTCTATCTTTACCTTTATTCAATGCTTATGTTTGCAATGGATTATACTACTTTAAGGTAACCTTAGTTACAACTAATTACTAAATGCACTTTATCCCAATTGGTTCTATACATATATTTTAAGAAATGTCATTTCCTGTTCTGCTGTTTGTCTGAGGAAGGCTAAATATTTGATTTGAAAAGCGCTAACATTAATTTGGAGTCATTAAACGTCTGTTTATTTTACGAAGTAGTCTCTCATAGTGTTCTTGTTCGTTGTTACGCTCTTTTGGTTCAACAGTTTTTTCGTTTGTGGTTTAGCCTTAGTAAGAAGCTGAGATCCCTCATAAAATCCTCCAAAGCTAGTTACGAAAACAAAATCACCACTGATTCTAAAGACAACCACAAAGCATTCTTTAGCTATGTCAAGAATCTCAATGGAAACATTCAGATCTGCTCTGAGTTACAGCACAATGGCACTAAATATACAGAACCAACTGATATTGCCAACATCCTGGCAAATAGGTTCTGTGCTAAATTTACCTGTCTCTCATCCCCGAAAGGACCCATCTCTACACCAGAAGAATACAAAGTACCTGTAATCATGGCTGCACAGGTAAAAAACACACTCTCCAAAGCCAAGAACACAGCATCCATGGGACCTGACAACATCCTAGGCTGCGTTCTACATGAACTACAGAATGAACTGGCACCCCACCTAAGTACCATGTTCAATCATAGCCTCACCTCAGGCTTTGTGCCCACTGAATGATGCACAGCAACGGTTATCCCACACCACAAAGAGGGAGCCACCACGGGCCCTGGGAACTACTGCCCCATTAGCCTGATGAGCCTGGTCTGCAAGGCTATGGAGCTTATCATCATGGAACATATAAACAATGACATTGGTAATCTCCAAACTCTGGATCTTACCCAGTTCGGGTTTGTAAAGGCAGATCATGTCTCCTAAACCTGATAGACTTCTTTGAAGCGGTCACCAAAGCTGTAGATGAGGGTAAGGTGGTACACACAGCCTATCTAGATCTCACCAAGGCTTTTGACACCATCACCACTCTGGAATTATAGACAAACTCACTAAACTAGGTATAAATCCCTGTGTCATAAGATGGGTTGCCAACTGGCTCACTCACCGAACCCACACTGTGAAAGTAGCAGACTCTAAATCCAACTTCAGACCACAGGGTTCAGTCCTAGGTCCTCTGCTGTTTGGTATCTACTTCTCTGAAGTACAGGCTAACAAAGAAGGTCTTTGGCTAACAAAGTTTGCAGATGACTGCAAACTAGGAGCCATAATCAAATCTCCTAACGATGTGGACATCCTACAAAAGGGCTTCACTGAGACAGATGCCTGGTGTCAAAGCCATGGCCTCAAGCTCAGTGCTAAAAAGTGCATTGTCATCCCTTTTGGTAAAAACTCTGTACCCAAGAACTACCACATAGGTGGTAGTCTACTTAACACCAAAAGTATGATAAGAGACCTTGGGACACAGATGGACAGTAGTCTCTCCTTTGATAATCACATCGCCACAGTAGTCAGGAAATCCTTCTATGTGGCACACCTCATCACAAAAGGTTTCTTATCCAGGAAAAAAGAGGTCATTGTTCCCCTCTACTCATCACTCATTAGACCCATTATAGAGTACAACGTCCCTTTTGGTATGTACCTCACAAGACATCTACAACAACAGGAAAGGCCACAGAAATACCTCACAAAGAGGATTACCGGCATCAAACAGATGCCCTACGCAGACCGTCTCAGAAAACTCCAGCTTTACTCTGTCGCATATCGCCTTCTCAGAGGCGATCTCTGCTTAACATACAAAGCTATGTCAAACCCAGACCTGTTGGACATGCTCCACATAAAGAAATCCCAATCCCGCTGAGATACACGCTCTAGGGACCTAAACCTTGTCACCACAATAAACAGAACATGCTGGAGGGATAGATTCCTGTCTCAGAGACTTTCCATACTCTGGTACAAACTACCTATCTATATCAAACAAAGCTCCTCATTAGCACTCTTCAAAAAAGATCTTGATGATTGGATGGGAGATAAGAAATTCACCCCAGGGATCACTTCTGTGGCTCTGCTTGACAGGGGCACAGGAAAATAATTTTCTTGGGTGGCAAAAGCCAGGGTACCGTTTGGCTAGGCTTATATAGGTCCTAGGGCCAATAGCCTAGTACCTACCTATGAACCTAAAAAAGTGTATTATTAATGCTTCTAGCATTAACAACCATCAGAGATACATCACATTTTGCTATCTGTGAACTGTTAAAATTTTCGACCTGGTAAAAAACCTAGTGTTTGTCAAATACTGCCAAATATCTGCTGCAAAAATTGTGTCTACTGGTAAACTTCCAGGTATGCCATATTAATAATCATGTTTAATATATATATATATATATATATATATATATATGTATATATATATATATATATATATATATATATATATATATGTATATACAAATATATATATACAAATATATATATATATACAAATATATATATATATATAAATATATATATATATATATATATATTATAGAGAGAGGGGAAGTGATGGGGAGAATGGAGCGTGAGATACAGAGAAAGGCGGGGAAATAAGGAAAGCGGTGAGCAAAGTGTTGTATAAGTTGTTAATATGCAGATGTATGGCAGACTTGTTGCTGTTTATTGTGTCATTTGCATTTTAATGTTTATTCTTCTTCTTCCAGCTTCATTTCTTCTGTTTAGGCACATCTAGTATTGAATTGGCATCCTGCCCTCACCAAGAATGATGCCACAGTATAAAGAAAAAATGATCAATTTCAACAACTGGCTAAGTTTGTGGTGTCATTCAAAGGGGATCCAATGTCTGTCCACCTGGGATGACATGCTCGATAAGCCATGTTGCTTCACAAGATATTGCTTGCACCTGTCACCCTTAGGCTTTCAAATACTGGCCAAGGCTTTTGCTGCCCCCATAATGCCTTTTTTAGGCAAGGTTCAAAAGACAAACCCACTACTGTAAATAGCACAAGTAACCAAAAACTGAGGGTAATGCTACTCAATGCCAAAAGTCTAAACCTCAAAATGCATGCACTCGAGGCACTCCTCAGTATGGAAAATATCGATATCTGTGCAGTAACAGAAACCTGGTTTAAGGCTCCAGAGAGCATCCCAGCACTACCAGGCTATAACTCATACCATACTTTTCGGCCACAGAATCAGGACCGAAACACAAAAGGTGGGGGTGTATCCATATTCATCAAGTATTCCCACACCTCCAGGTTAGTGGCACAGCACAATGCCTCAGAAATGATCCATGTGCAACTAACAATGGGTAAAATTGCAATTCAAACTGTAGCGTGCTACAGATCACCCGCCATGACCCAGGACTCCCATTCCGCATTTCTGGAGACACTGGAAAATATGAAGGTCCTACCAAACACCCTAATATTGGGTGATTTCAATTACCCAAACATTAACTTGGAGAACTACTCAAGTACTAACTCCCTTGCCCAATGCATCTTAGAATTTATAAACTCGAATGCTCTGGATCAACTGGTCAACATCCCCACCAGAGGTGACAACATATTGGACCTAGTCATCACCAACATGGGCAACCGGTGTTCTACACCGGAGGTCAAACCCTCGCTGGTTAATCAGACCATAGACTAATCACTCTTGATATCCACATTCTGCCCCCACCCCCAATCAAGGAAACCACTGTGAAAAACTTTTCAAAAGCAAACTTTATGTTACTTAAGACCGAGGTGAAACGGTTCATTGCCCCCATGCTAAAGGACAATGCTGTCCAAGCTGCTGAATCCCTTACAAAGGCACTCTATGCATGGATTGTGCTATCCCAAGCAAAACCAAGACTCACTCCTCCAAGAAAAGGAAACCAGTCTGGTGGACCCCTGCCATAAACAAGCTATACAATAGAAGGAGGAAACTAGTGCAGAAAAGAGAAAAATCCCAAGAAGTAAAGACATCTCTGATTAGTATCAGCAAGAAACTATGATTAGGTTCATAGGTTCATAGGTTCATACTAGGCTATCTGCCCTAGGGCATTTATAAGCCTAGCCAGAGTGTGTGTGGCTTTCACCACCCCTTAGGATGAGAATACTATACCCATTAGTTTGCTGTGCCTCTGTCCAGCAGTGATACAGAGATGATTCCCGGGGTAAACCTACGATCTCCCATCCACTCGTCAAGATTTCTCTTGAACAGAGTCAGTGAGGGGCTCTGCCTCACATGGACTGGGATTCTGTTCCATAGTGTAGGGAGTCTCTGGGTGATGAATCTGTCCCTCCAGCACATCCTATTTATATCCGTGTTGAGGTTTAAGTCTCTTGCTCTCGTGGCTCTAGTGGATTTGGATTTTTTGAGGTGGAGCATGTCCATTAATTCTGGGTTGGACATGGCCTTGTATGTCAGGCACAGATCACCTCTGAGCAGACGGTATGCGACTGAATAGAGCTGGAGTTTCTTCAGTCGGGCATCGTATGACATATGTTTGAGCCCCTTTATCCTTTTGGTGAGGAACTTTTGGGGTCTTTCCAACTGCTGCAGGTGTCGGGTAAGGTACATTCCGAATGGGGCGTTGTACTCAATCATTGGTCTGATAAGTAAAGAGTACAGGGGTACAATGACCTCTCCTGATCTGGATGTGAATCCCTTCATGATCAGGTGGGCAATGTAGAAGGTCTTGCTAACCACTTTGGCAATGTGAGTGTCAAAAGAGAGGTTACTGTCAACTTGGGTCCCCAGGTCCCTGATAACGTCTTCCATGTTTAATGGATTACCACCTATGTGGTAATTAGGGGTTACCTTGTTTTTCCCAAAGGGTATGACTATACATTTTTTGGCATTTAGCTTAAGGCCATGGCTCTGGCACCAGTTATCCATTTCTATGAGACCTCTCTGGAGGATGTCTGTGTCTGATGGAGTGTCAATTATGGTGCCCAGTTTGCAGTCATCTGCAAATTTTGTCAGCCACAATCCCCTATATGTTTGCCTGCACTTCAGAAAAATAAATGCCGAACAAGAGGGGGCCCAGGACTGAGCCCTGTGGGACACCGCTCGTGACTGGCTTAGAGTCTGACATGGCACCAGCAACTCTAACCCTGTGTGTTCTGTCCTTGAGCCAGTTTGCAACCCATCTTGTGACATATGGGTTTACATCTAAGCTGGTGAGCTTTTCTATGATGCCCGAGTGGGGTATTGTGTCGAACGCTTTTGCTAGGTCAAGGTAGGCTGTGTGAACTGCCTTACCCTCATCAATGGCCTTAGTGACTGTTTTGAAAAAAGTCGACCAAGTTCAAGAGGCAGGATCTGCCCTTGACAAAGCCAAATTGGGTAGGATCCAGTGTCTGTAGGTCCCCAATGTCCTTATTTATGAGTTCCATTATGATCCTCTCCATAGCTTTGCAGACAAGGATCGTCAAGCTTATGGGGCGGTAATTTCCAGGGTCCGTAGAAGCACCGCCTTTGTGGAGTGGGACCACAGTTGCCGTACGCCATTCTTTGGGTACGTATCCTGTAGTAAGGCTAAGATTAAACAGCAGCCTTATATGTGGGTTTAGTTCCTCATTGAGTTCGTGTAGCACACAGCCGGGGACACCGTCCGGTCCCATTGATGCTGTGTTTTTTGCTTTAGAGAGAGCAGCTCTCACCTGGGCATCTGAAATGTTTGGGAGGCTAGACTCTGGTGGGATAGATATTTCTCCTTTGGGGGGAGGGGAGAAATTTGCACTGAACCTGTCTGCCAGTATGTTGGCAATGTCTGTGGGTTCAGTGATTTTTTATCATTTTGGACTAATTCTTAGCATATCTGGGAGTTTCCACCCAGGTTTCTAACATAGCTAAAGAAGGCCTTATGATTGTCTTTTGTGTCATTAGCGATTTTTCTCTCAAAGTTGGCCTTGGATGATTTTATGAGTGATCGTAGTTTTTTGCTAGTATTGATCAGAGATGCCTTCCCTTTTAGGGATTTTGCTCTGTCATGTAGTAGCTTTCTCCTCTTGCTGAAGAGTTTGTTTATGGCTGGGGTCCACCAGACCGGGCGCCTGCCTTTGGTGGAAAGGGTCTTGATTTTATTAGGGTTTGCTTGCTCCATACATTCCTGGAGGTGCTCGTAGAAGGCACTTGTAAGGGTTTCAGCAGCGTGGGTTGTGGTTTCCACTGGCTCGGGGGCCTTGAAGGATACCACTCCGGTCTTAAGAAGTGTGAAGTTTGCTTTTGAGAAGTTCTTCACTGTGGTCTTTTTTGCTGGGGGTGGGGGCGGGATGTGGATCTCCAGTGAGATTAATTTATGGTCTGATCTCACCAATGAGGGATATACTTCCGGTGTGGAGCATTTTGTCCCCATGTTTGTGATGATCAGGTCTCGTATATTTTCTCCTCTTGTGGGAATGGTGACTAGTTGTTCCATAGCATTTGAGTTTATGAACTCCAGGAACCTTTGGGCTAGGGTGTTGGGGCTTGAGTAATGTTCCCAGTCTATGTTTGGGTAGTTGAAGTCACCCAATATGATGGTGTTTGGAGAGACATTCATGCTCTCCAGTGTCTTCAGGAAGGCTGTGTGGGTTTCCTGAGTTTGAGAAGGTGGTCTGTAGCATGTTACAAACTGTAGGGCAGTTTTACCTATGGTTAATTGCACCTGGATGGTCTCCGATGCTTCGTGCGTTTCCACTAACCTGGAGGTGTGGGTATCCTTTATGAATATGGATACTCCCCCTCCTTTTGTGGTTCGGTCCGGATTTTGGGGCCGGAACGCATGATATGAGGTATAACCTGATAGTGCCGGGGTGCTCTCAGGAGCCTTGAACTAGGTTTCAGTCACAGCACAGACATCGATGTTCTCCATACTGAGGAGGGCTTTGAGGGCATGCATCTTGAGGTTTAGACTTCTTGCACTGAGCAGTATTACCCTTAGTTTTTCTCCATTTTTGTTTTCTAGGGTGGTAGGTTTATCATTTGAGCCTTGCCTAAAAAAGGCACTATGGGGGTGGCAAGAGCCTTTGCCAATATCCGGAAGCCCAGGGGTGACAGGTGCAAGCCGTCCCTTGCGAAGCAGCGTGGCTTGTCAAGCATGTCATCCCAGGCAGACAGACATTGGATCCCCTTAGAATGACACCAGTAATTAAGCCAATTATTAAAGCTGATCATTTTGTCTCTGTATTGTGGCATCATTCTTGGTGAGGGTAGGATACTGCTCAGGGTCAGGGTCATACCGGCCTGGGCTACATAATCTGAGAGCTCCTCTATGTCTCTTTTCATGTAGTCCAGGGAGGTACGTCTCAGGTCGTTCACACCGGCATGGACAATGACTGAGTCATACTTGTACTTGCTGTGGAGTGACCTATGATCCCTCATAAAATCATCCAAGGCTAGCTTCAAAATAAAAATTGCCAAGGTCTCCAAAGATAACCACAAAGTGTTCTTTAGCTATGTCAAGAACCTAAGTGGAAACTCTCAGATCTGCTCTGCGTTAGTGCAGAATGGCACAAAATACACTGAACCGACTGATATTGCCAACATTCTGGCAGACAGGTTTAGTGCAAACATCACCCCCCTCTCACCCCCTAAAGGGCCTATAACCATACCAGAAGAATGTAGTGCCCCAGCAATAACTGACACACAGGTTAAAACAGTCCTATCCAAAGCCAAAAATACAGCTTCAGTGGGACCAGATGGTGTCCCAGGCTGTGTCTTACATGAGCTCCAAAATGAACTAACCCCTCACCTAAACACACTGTTTAAACTCAGCCTCTCTACAGGCTACATACCCATAGAGTGGCGCACAGCAACAGTTATCCCACTCCACAAAGGTGAAGCCACAACGAACCCTGGGAACTATCACCCTAAAGCCTGACTAGCCTGGTCTGCAAGGCTATGGAGTGCATCATCATGGAATTCATTAACAGAGACACTGGGAACCTTCAAACATTGGACCCTACCCAATTTGGCTTTGTTAAGGGCAGATCATGCCTCCTAAACCTGGTGGACTTCTTTGAGACAATTACCAAGGTTTTACACGAGAGAAAGGAGGACCACACAGCCTACCTAGACCTTGCAAAGGCTTTTGACACCATTCCCCATTCTGGTATTATAGACAAGCTCACCAGCCTGAACATAAACCCCTATGGAGCCATTTGGCTCACGGATAGAACCCACATGGTGAGAGTTGCAGGCTCTAGGTCCGACTCTAAAACAGTTACAAGTGGCGTCCCCCAGGGCTCAGTCCCGGGACCCCTCCTGTTTGGTATATACTTCTCAGAGGTACAGGCAAGCACAGGAGGACTATGGCTGACCAAGTTCACAGACGACTGCAAACTGTGGGCCATAACTGATTCTCCAGCTGATACAGACATCCTCCAGAAGGGTCTCACTGAGACAGATACCTGGTGTCAAAATCATGGCCTCAAACTAAATGCCAAAAAGTGCATAGTCATCCCCTTTGGAAAAAACAAAGTACCCGCAAACTACCACATATGTGGTAGTCTCCTAAATATAGAAAATGTAGTAAGGGATCTGGGGACCCAAGTAGATAGTAATTTCTCATTTGATAATCATATTGCCAAGGTGGTTAGAAAATCCTTCTATGTGGCCCACCTAATCACAAAAGGGTTCACATCTAGATCAAAAGAGGTCATTGTGCCCCTCTACTCATCATTCATCTGACTCATCATAGAGTACAATGCCCCTTTTGGGATGTACCTTACAAGACACCTGCAACAGCTGGAAAGACCACAGAAGTACCTCATCAAGAGGTTTACTGGCCTCAAACATAAGCCCTATGCAGCCCGACTGAAGAAACTCCAGCTGTACTTGGTTGTATACCGCTTACTCAGAGGTGATCTCTGCCTGACATACAAGGCCATGTCCAACCCAGAATTGATGGACATGCACCACCTAAAAAAAAACAAATCCCCAAGAGCCACACGCTCTAGGGATCTAAACCTCACCACAACAATAAATAGGACATGCTGGAGGGATAGATTCCTGTCCCAGAGATTCCCCATGCTTTGAAACAGGATTCCAATCTACATTAGGCAGAGCCCCTCACTACACTCTTCAAGAGAAACCTTGATGAGTGGATAGGAAACAGAAAATTTACCCAGTGGATCACTGCAGTGGCTCTGCTGGACAGAGACATGGGGAACTAATGGCTCTGCTTGATCGAGTCACAGGGAAATAATCTAGGGGGGCCTGGGGCGGCAAAAGCCAACACATTCTGGCTAGACTTATAGATGCCCTCAGGCAGATAGCCTAGTACTTACCTATGAACCTATGAACCTATGAATTGCAATGACCACCTACAAATGATAGGCACATACATGCTTTTTTTCATAGTAATAGACATAACTTTGATTTAAGTGGTTTTTTTTACTTGCAATTTCATATATTATTGCCTAACTTAATTTTATATAACATAAGTTTGATAGTTTTTATTCTATTTCTCTATTTTCTGTGTTTACTACTTGTTATCATAGCTGAGCCAGTCACCAGCACTAATGTTAGAGTATCAGTACCTCTGATGATGATGGCGGTGATGAAAAGGCACACTCTGGGAATGTACAGGGTGAGTCTGACACTGAGATTGTGACTCCCACATCCCCTGTATATATATTTAGTACACAGTCAGTATGCCTATGCATACTCATGGGAGATCGGACAGGTTGAGGGTGACATGGTTGATCAGGGTAGTGTGGTTACTTCAGCTGCAGAGCTGGCTGACTCTCACCTAAACACCCTGAGGATGATGTACCACACAGGGGTGTTGGTAGAGGTGTTCACAGATGCTCTGCTATCCACCCTCCTGCTGATGTTGGTGCACCAGTAGGTGTCACATAACATATGTGCAGGGATGTCACAGAGGCACAGGCATGTTTCACTTTGGCCTTGGAAAAGATAGTGCTAGTACAGTACTAAGTGTTGTGCAGTCTGAACCATGTGGGTCACTCATTGCACTGGATGAATGAAACACTGGATTCGGCAGCGTCTGTAATGGAATGTCTGCTGGGGAGGGTCAGCATCAATGTTGCCAGAGAGACCATACATCATCAGGTGTCAACCGAAATTACTCCTGTAGTGGCACTTCTTCCACTGCTCCATCAGTGATTGACATGTCCATCCCCAGACACGCTAAGCCACATGTTCATGCTCATAGTTGTAATGCAGGCTCATCCACCAGACATTGTTCACATTCAGGTAACACCTCAACTTCTAACCAGGGCCATGGAACTAGCAACCCACTTCCTAGCAGAGATAGTTCTTGTGGTCATGGGCAATAACAATGACCTGACTATTTTAGCATGCACAGCTCACACCTGTCCAAGATGCCATGATGTGGTGTTCATGCAGGCCCACACACATTAAAAAGCATGTTGCCCATATCACCTCACATACACACACACACACACACACACACACACACACACACACACACACACACACACACACACACACACACACATACACACATACATGCACACACACACGTCATATAAACATAACTGCTGACTGATATAAATCTCTTGCTACTGGCCCTGTATTAATTGTGTGTACTATCCTTTGCATCTTAGCCAGAGCCATGGCATATTCTGCATGCCTACGTCTGCCAGCACAATCTGCAGCTGGTAGTGCTTCCTTAGACTCCTCATTTGTATCTGATGGATGTGCTGGTCCTTCCTGTGGCCCTGGACCTTGTTGTTCTTACTGAAGCTGTTCCTTGAAAATGATATTGTGCAGCATGATACAGACAGTGAGTATTTTGGCAAAGGTTCTTGGGTCATAGTGCAGGGCATCTCCTGATGTGTCTCGACACTGGAACCTTGAATTGAGCAAGCCGAATACATGTTCTATTATTGTGCTACTTTGAGCATGGGCATCATTGTATCCTTGCTCAGTAGGGTTGTGTGGGTTTCACACTGGTGTCATGAGCTAAGGTTCCAGTCCATAACTTGCATCCCCCACTAGATGCCCTTGCGGAAAATCGCCCTAGCACACCTTGTGTATAAGTCAAAGCTGTGCCATATGTGTTTGTCATGAAAACTTCCAGGGTTATGTGAACACACATTGTAGGTGATACCTTTGGTGTTACAGACAAGCTAAAAGTTAATGGAGTGTTCATAGGTTCATAGGTGTGTACTAGGCTAATGGCCCTGGGGCCTTTACAAGCCTAGCATATAGGATTACCTTGGCATTGTGCCACCCGACCTTAGTTCCTAGTGCCTCTGTCGAGTAAAGCTACTGGAGTGATCCCTGGTGTGAATTTTCTATTTCCCATCCACTCATCAAGATTTCTCTTTAAGAGGGCTAGTGAGGTGCTCTGTTTGACATGTATGGGAAGTCTATTCCATAGCATGGGCAGTCTCTGGGTTATGACCCTGTCCCACCAGCATGTTCTGCTGATTGTGGTAATGAGGTTGAGGTCTCTGGAGCATGTGGTGTGGAGGGATTGGGATTTCTTTAGATGTAGCATTTCTAACAGAGCTGGGTCAGACATGGCTTTGTAAGTCAAGCAGAGATCGCCTCTACGTAGGTGATATGAGACAGAGAATAGTTGGTGTTTTTTTAGTCTGTCCATATAGGACAAATGTGTAAGGCCTAGGATCATCTTTGTGAGGTACTTTTGTGGCCTCTCCAGTTGTTGCAGGTGTTTAGTGAGGTGCATGCCAAATGGGGCATTGTACTCAAAGATTGGCCTAATGAGGGAAGAGTAGAGAAAGACAATGACCTCTTTCTTTCTGGATGCAAAACCCTTAGTAATGAGATGTGCCACATTCCTGTTCACTGGGTGGGCTTTTATTTCTATATGTGTCTATGGCCCATAGAACCTCAGAAATTGTTGCATTATTGTTGTTCTCCTTCGCTGGGATATGTGGGAAACAGATATAATTCCTTCCATTTCATAGCATTGCATTTAGAAACCGATGTAAGATTCTAGAACATGAGGCCTATAACACCCCTAATATATCCCATGTGGGTCTTTGGGAAGTACCTGTAGCTCCTGTATGTAATACTACACATACCTATGTTTCCACGGTGATGGGTTCTCCATGATTTCCCTGGGGCCTCAGATGAGAGTGGCAGAGGTTGTACATTTCCTCTGTTGTATCCCTGTCCACCCTGCATTGATCTACTATTTCTGTATCATGCAGTCCATGATATGTCATATGGGGTCTGAATACCCTTCTCCTTTTCAGTTGAGGTTTGGCAGGAGCAGCAGTAGCACCCTGAATTAAAGCCTGTTGCACATGCAGGTTAAGGATGGCAGCAGCAACCCCTTACATTTTTTCTGAGTGTGTCCATGGCTGCATTCCAGTTTTAGATTTCAGGACAAAAGGGAGCACTGTGTATACACAATCACTTTATACATCCCTGAATAGCTCCACTGTGTTGGACTGGTTAATTCGCACGCTATTCAATTACTCCCGTTTATCTTTGTTTGGAACAATACCTCTCAACTGTACAGATTTTTGCAGAATGTCCAGATTTTTGCCTCATATATTTGGTCTATTTTTCATAAAATTGTGTTTTTCTGGCAAATTAGTGGAAATCATTAAAGATGAAAGTTAGAAAATAATGACAGGCATTTGGGTTTAAGACGTCATACCCTTCAGAAAATCCATGATAAAGCAAAACCTGTTATTCTATCACCTTTTTAAGTGTATAAGTGCAATATTAAAATGTTGTCCCTATTTCTGGGCCTTTGTCCCACTTTTATTAATGGCTTTGTCCGGATTTCTTGCTATAAGAAGTTGAGAGGTATGTTTGGAAGGCATGCACAAAGTGCAGAACTGTTTAATGAATACCGAACTGTGCACTATCGTCTGCATGACATGCACACAATAGCAACATTAAGTGCAGGCGTTCATGAATCCAGCCCACTGTCTTTTAGATATCTCTCATTTATTTATCTAGGTTTTATACACTGTGGCGGTGGTGCTGCGGTAGCATTGTCACCTCACAGTAAGACGTTGTCCTGTTCGATTCTCAGCTAGAGTGTCTTCTGTGTGTAGACATGCGTGAATGGGCGTACCTTCGTTGAAGGTTGTGCGTCAGGGCCGGCAACTCGGCATGTAAAAATCTACTGCAAATCATTAGCGGACCAGAGTTCCACTGTGGAGACCCCTAGCCGGGAAAAGCCCAAAGACACAACATTTATCTAGGTTTTATCTTAACTGGTGTATCAGAGGTGTCCCCTACTAAGGGAAATCTGGGAGGACCATGATCTCAACTTTTGTAGTCCTTCATCTTAATTACTGTTCTACAGTTCATGTTAACCCCTATGTTCTTAATGCCTTCTAGGTTATACTCTAATATTCTTTGGCAGTTGTACAGCTCTGACACTTTACAAATATGGGCAGTTAAGTAAATAACAAAACATATAAAGTAGGATTATATTTTTTAAGAAATGTTACAGCATTGTTTTTCGGTATCACTAAGATATAGGATTTAATAAACCACACTCACATTATTCCCATATTTTACAAGGGCACAGCCAGCTGTATGGTGTACAGGGATCAAACCTTGACTACATTGCAAATGACCATTGTTTGATAAAGCAAATCTACATCTGCAGGAGCTGGCAGAGGGCAGGTGTAAAATGATGAGGCTAAGCTTGCTTGTCTTTCCCGGGAGAGGAATGAAGGACAACATACATGTAGAACTAGACCACACAGTTATCTGTCCAGGAAATAATAGTGATCAATGTTTCCTGGACATGAATACCCTGTCCTACACAGGTTGTCTCCTACACGTTACCGAGAGGTGACCTCTACACAGCATATAACCAACCAACTGAAAAATTCAAACCAGCAAGTAGCATCAATCTTCCTAGACATGTCAAAAGCGTTCTGACACTGCCTCCCATCAGAAACTCCTTAGTACTCTTGCCTCAAACCTATCAAAGACTTCCCTCTTCTGGTTCCTAAGCTATCTTTCTGACAGACAACAAGCAGTACGATGGAAATCTGAACTCTCACCACTTTTGCCTGTCTTGGCTGGAGTCCCCCAAGGGTCCATACTAGGACATCTTCTTTTCACTGTCTTCTCTAATGATCTAACCTCATGTACAACACACACTAAAATAGTTCAGTATGTGGCAATTCAACTTTAATCTGCTCAGCAGATACCTTACCAGACCTCCAAATAGTAGCCCAACAAGCTTTTAATGATATAGAAACATATAGTAAGTAAATAAAGTAAATCATAACTAATCCTCAACCCCAAAAAGACACAGTTAATGTTATTTACCACTAACAAATAATCATCGACCACCCCTCCTTTCACTATTCTTTCAGCAAACAACACAGTCATCCAACCAGTTGAGCATACAAAACTCCTTGGTGTGACAATTGACAACAAACTCAGATTTCACCAATACATAGCCTGTGACATAAACAGAACATAGTGGATACTGATATGTGTCTCAAAGGATTCCTGCACTCTGGAATAGGCTCTCCATCCATGTGAGGTAGTGTTTATCCCTGACCCTGTTCAAATGAAACTTTGCTCATTGGGTGGGAAATCTCAAACCTGGGCCTGGTCCTGTTGTCTCTGATGAACAGAGGTCAACATTAAGTAAATTAATCCCAGACTAACATACCCCCCCAAACACACACTTTCAACCCTTAGCCACCTCCTTACTCACTTATCCCACCATATACATGCCCACGGTACTTATGGACAAAACTGGGTTGGGTTGCACAGCTAGGCTTATAAAGAACCTGGTGGTCATTAGCCTAGTAAAAAACTATGAAGCTATCTCTGACTGAATCACCAACTATGCATGCAGAATGGAGTAAACTGGGGTTTTGGCAGTCACATTGTAACAGGGAAAAAGGATCATTTTAACCAGTTTATGAAACTACAGTAAAAAAAAAATTTGCAATGGGACATTTTTTTCTGTAGCTTGTATGGTTCGCAGACATGCTGTAGTTTTATACATTGCCCAACATTTTCAAAACCTTATTTTGGCTCGATCAGTAATACACTTAAGTAGGCAAATCAAATGACCTACATTTTAAAAAAAAATATCTTAATTTTTTCCAGCATTTTGTCCATGTGCCTTACCAGGTTTTAAAAAATGGCTGCACAAATAAATATTTATATTAATACGTTAATGTCTGTGTTACAGAACTCCAGCTATTGATCACAAATTTAAAGAAACATAGCAGGAAATATGCACATTTTTTTGCTGCCCAGCAAAATACACCAACTACAGTAGTATGAATATCTGTGGATGGTTAGTTTGCCAGCACTCAGCTTGGTAGTGCCACTGTGACCAAAAACACTGGCTGAGGGATACCAGCAGGATAACACAGTGCTGTGTATGGCACCAGGACAATGCTGCCTTATGTGAGAGAGGTGATAGAATGTACCACTATGCAGTGAGGCTCCTGCAGCACACTGCTATGTACTGCATGCTCGCAGTGCCATGTATTCCCCTATGCAATATTACTCAATACATGTCAAAGTTAATGCAGTTCCACATCATTCCATTATAAAATGCTCTTTATAGATTTAAAACTTATCTGCCTTATATATGATGGCCCCTATGCCATCCAGGAATTAGTATGCCCAATATTTTATAAATGGTGGCTGTCCTGTAGTAGCAGGATGGCAAAAACATGCATGTGTAGTTTAGTATTTATAGGCGATAGTCCACAGTCATACCTATGAGTGTCATGACTAATGAGTAAGTGCACAGTCATACCTATGAGTGTCATGACTAATGAGTAAGTGCACAGTCATACCTATGAGTGTCATGACTAATGAGTAAGTGCACAGTCATACCTATGAGTGTCATGACTGAGTAAGTGCACAGTCATACCTATGAGTGTCATGACTAATGAGTAAGTGCACAGTCATACCTATGTGTGTCATGACTAATGAGTAAGTGCACAGTCATACTTATGAGTGTCATGACTAATGAGTAAGTGGCCAATGTTATACTGCCAGGACTGCTAGTGTGGAAAACATCTGCTGGTGTTCAATGAATGGAGTATGTCCAGGTCATGTGTCTTCTACTGCTGTAAGATAGGATGTAGAGTTCTACAGTATTTTCAATCAGTGCTAGTACCCCACCTCACCAAGCAGATCCCTAATATTGTCTACAATGATCTTTAGTTTGGCAGTATGCTGACCTCCACTGGATGGAGTGTCCAGAAATGTGCACTAGGGTATGCAGAACTCGGGAGCTGAGGAGTGTAATAGTTGTTTCTGTGACATGTTATTATCACACATTAGCTTATAGTCATTGGATAGTTAAATCAAAGTTTTACACCGCATACAGATGCCTATAATAAGAATACGGGCTCACTAGTATAATGGTGTTGTAAATAAGGCTGTTACCTGTTCCTCCTCATAATCTGTCTGAGCTGTACATTATCTGGTTTGATGTTTAATTTTCTGTGTTGGTGTGTGTGTGTGTGTGTGTGTGTGTGTGTGTGTGTGTGTGTGTGTGTGTGTGTGTGTGTGTGTGTGTAATATGTATGGCCTGAGTGCTTATTTATGAGTACTGTACACATGTGGCTGTCTGTACACTCATGCCACTAGGGTGCAGGGGAACCTTCTCCAAAAAAATATGGGCTGGATTAGTGCTCAAGTTATACAAACAAAGCTAGATTCAGCAGGTCTGAATTTAGTCTATGCTGCAGCAAACAAGGCATACCAATTTCAGAAAGAAACAGTTCAAATAAGCATGTAACATGAACAAGTGCAGCTGAGGTGGGCTGTTTTTTTTGCAACCTACTTTAAAATGCTAATGAGGTATTCTGGGGGAGTGGCCTGTGCTAATTTGCTATTTTCTGTCCCCTGGAAATGCTTGTAATAAGGCAATCACTCGGCTGTATAAATTATCACAGCTAACTGTGTTACTTTTTACTTTGGTCCAGTAATTACTTACAACATACATTTCTTCCTGTTTGTGAATATCATTTTGATTCTAATTCATACAAACATGAATAAGTAAATTAGTTAAGTATTTATGAACGTTGAATCACACATTATTTGTTTCTCTCTGTGAAGTTCTTGCTTTCAATTTGAGTAGTATTTATAGATGTGTTTTATGATTTCACCAGCAGAAGGCACTATGTTCTACTTTATACCTTTGCATTTTTTGCCTTTGTTTTGTGTTGATCATTGTGGTCACATCAATACATTTTTACATATCTTTTTTGTCATAATAAGAAACTGTTTTGTTTTCTTGCTTGAGTGAAGCATTGATTTTCATTACCCTTGTTTGAAAAAAGTTGTCAAATATGTATATTTATCTTGGTATTGTTTAAATCTGGTGTTAAATGCAAATGGTCATGTGATTCTAAAATCTTATATAAGTTGCTGTTTTCATTTGTCTGAAGATATGCAGTGAAAAAGTTTCTTGTTTGATGAAACCACATTCTGTGAAATATTCCCCATTAAAGCACTTGTTGTTGTTGTTGTGTCTTTCGGCTTTTCCCGGTTAGGGGTCGCCACAGTGGAACTCCGGTCCGCTAATGATTGGCAATAGATTTTTACATACCGACTTGCCGGGCCTGATGCACAACATTCAATGAAGGAACGCCCATTCACGCATGTCGCCACACAGAAGACACTCTGAGAATCAAACGGGACAACGTCTTACTGTGAGGCGACAATGCTACCACAGCACCACCACCACTCCAGTTGGTGCTGGCTTGTTTGTTGCTTGTATATATATACATATATATATATATATATATATATATATATATATATATTTCAATGTTCGGAGACCAGTATATAACTTAGTAAAATTACATGACAGAATGTGAATCTTCAAAACATGACATGATATGAAACTTAATAATGCAAACAGGTGAAAATAACATCAGGGAAGAGAAATAAGCAAAGCTACCTAAGTGTATTCAGCAGCAAAACTGGTTTCCTAGCAAATTCATGGTGCAGAAATCAGCAAAATATGTAACCAAACCAATTGGCATAATGCTTAAGGTCATTGCCCCTTATGCAAAAGGTATGGGGTTTGATCCTGATTCATGATGAGTACCTGTTTGGAGTTTGCATGCTGTCTCTGAGGAGTTCTTTCCCCTTCTAAAAACATGCTGATTGTTTCCATCTCAAACTTGCCAATGAATGGTGCTGTGAGCAGCAGGATAGACTGGGGTTTATATCACTTTGTTGAACCCTATCTATCAATTATTAACTTAAGGGAAAATTTTCCCAGGGAAAACAAGCAGTGGGCCATCATTAGGAATTTGCCCTTTTCACCACTGTTGTGCGATCTTGGAGATAGTATATTTAATTAGGTAGGGTATGGAGGGGGCAGCCTCCCACCTGGGTGGGTTTTAAATTTTGTATTTTTTCTGATGCTCACTTGGTTGGCCAAGCATTTTTTTGTCCTCTGGGAAAAATTTCACTTAAATGAACATTTAATGGATTAATGTTTTGATGGATAGGATTCGACAAATAGGTATTTTAAATTAGGTTTTTTGACAAAATGATATAGACCTGACAGACTGTACATGGTGTGCTACAGGGTAAGAGTTAGACCAACCACTTTGCGCATATAATGTGGTGCACAGTATCCTCAGGATAGGACAGCATGGATCACAGGCTGCACGCTGTGGCAGGGCTAGCCACTAGATGGTGTAAAATATGGCTGTAGGTGATTTAGTCATAACGGCTAATGTTGCCATTTGCCTGTGATTAGTGAGTGGAGGACCACCCTATGCCAGGGAACCATACCCACTGTGCAGTGTGTGCCCACCATAATGAGTCTACTCTTAGGGATGTGACTGATATTGTAATTTGCAGAGGTATTTGACTTCCCAAAGGGTACAATAATGCATTTTTTTCACATTTAGTTTTAGACCATGGTTCTGGCACCAATCTTTTGTCTGATCTAGACCCCCTGAGGGGTATCTACACCAATGGGGGATTAAATGATTGCCCACAGCTTGCAGTCATCTGCAGACTTTGCCACCCAGAGGCCTTCCACATTAGCCTTGACTTCAGGAAGGTATATTCCAAACAGGAGTGGTCCCAGCACTGAGCCATGTGACATACCCAGTAGTAAACAGCTTCTTGCTGGATCTGGATTCGTTCAGGTAGAATCCAGTACTAAGCTCTTAGGCGTAACCATCAACAATCAGCTTAAATTGACTTGCATGTTAGTAACTGTATCAAAAAGACTCATTCAAAACTAGAGCTCCTTTACTGTAACAAAAAATTCCTTACCTCTGAAGCCAAGATTACTCTATCTCTTACCTACCTTCTACCTAGTCTAATGTACAATTCTCTTGGAATATCCTAGCCATGCATTTAAGTTCTGGATTTTGGATCAATTGATTCCAAATACAAGAGGGGGACCAATAGAGGTAGAACTAGAGAGGTTGGAATTATTATGGCAGATCCGGTTATATGCATATAATTTACTGGGTCTGAATGATATGTGTTCAATTATGCCCATATTAAAATTAAAAAGTCTTCGCAGATAGTTTGATGAATAACCTGCATGATTCAATAGACTTTAGTAGTATTTAGTATGTCTAGTAATTGTAGGTAGATATTGTAACTTATTTAATTGAGTGTAAAATAGTTTGACATCTGCCGCTGCTGCTTGGAATGGACTGGTTAATGTAATCTGCTAGTATTATGTGTCTTTCATTAGTCCATTGTTAAGGCATGTTTTAAATGTAGAATTGCATATAGTTTTATGTTGGTAATAATTTCTGTTTGATTTATTATAACTAATTAACAATAGAAGCATGTTAGTACATAAAATGCTTTTTAATATGAAGGTTTTTAAAAATAAGGTACGGCGCTTTAAATTTTGAAGTGTCAGCTGATGCTTCTCCTTGCTTATTTAAAAAGTAACAGTTCACTTTTCATGTTATCTGATGAAGTTCGTGTACTAGATTGGACAAAAAGCACTTTGTTTAAATAAAGGAATTGTTTCTAACTATGTTTGCCACTTTCGTTATTGGTTATAAATTGCCTCAGAGAAACATTCCATTGTAATTGTCTTGCCTTCATGCAACTACATCATGATAAAACTGAGTTTTTGTAACCACTTACCCCAAAAACTATACACATCTTAATGACATATTTCTTTTTATACAGCTTGAAATAGTTATGCTATACTCCTGATTATTGACACTGTATAACATTATATTGCTACTTAATGCCTTGTAATAATCCTGTAACATTGTTGTTTAATGCTACTTTATAATGAAAATTGTATAATATGTTGGAGCTTTTCTCCCCGGGCCTCCGCTGAAAAAGGGCTTTACAGTTCAGTCGGACAATCCCGGTCAACAAATGTAAAATAAAAAAATAATAAATAAATAAATGTGTCCTGTCCATGAGCCAATTGGCTATCTGTCTGATGATGTAGGGATTTATCCCCAATTTTGTGAGTTTATTTTTGATACCTGAGTAGGGAATTGTGTCAAATGCCATGGCCAGCTCAAGGTAGGTGGTATGTGTCACATGTCTTGTGTATTCAGATGAGCCACTGAGGCTGGGTATGCATTCAAGTCATTTATTATACATACACACTACAGAAGCTGTAACTTGCACATATACTTCGTACTTCATATGCTTACTGACTGACTTGTTGCTTCTAACACACACACACACACACACACACACACACACACACACACACACACACACACACACACACACACACACGCACACACGCACACACGCACACACACACACAGACACACGTGCATGTACATTCAAGCTTACATTCCACTGACTGACTAAACAAAATGTCACTGATCTCGCACATGCTCAGTAACTTATATGCACATGCTGTCTAGCTACAGTGGCTGACTAGGTTCAATACACACACTGATCTACATCCTCCCTCTTCAATTTTGTTTGACATTGCAAAATACAAGAACCAAGGCATATTTAAGAGCTAGACATTATTTCAGCATTTCAACAAAACATAACTGATTTCAAGTCCACGTTGCTGTGTATTTAGGATTGGGTTTGCAATTTCTATCCAATCTAGTTACATAGAAATTCTGACTGGGTGTAGCAGCAGGGACAATAACTGGGAATTCATTGAATACTGGAACATCTGGGTTTACATCAGAATAGTTTGAAGAAAGTAACACTGTCCTTTTGAATTTGAACAGCTGATGAGTCACTCTGGAAATTAGAGTCACTGGCACAGGCAGTTTGTTGTGGCACTGGTTCTGAGACAGGTAACACATGTCTACGAGTCCTTCTGTAATCCATTCCTTCAGATTGTATGATGTAAGATCTCGTTTCCTCACAAATGTTCTTCATGATTCCTACATGTTCATAACCTTTGAATGTTTGCATTCTTACAACTTCTCCTTGTAACAATGGTCGAAGGGATTTATGGTTTTATTATAGCACAATTTTGTGACTGACATTTTCTCGAAAGTTGAGCCTTGAGCACTTTATTATTCTTTGCACCTGGTACTAAGTAGCAATTGTTTACTGATTGGAAGAGTTATTCATGTCTGTCTAGACTTCAGTCTTTGAGCAGGTGAACCCAAGCAAGTTGTCTCCAGGAATGTTTGTGAAATTGAGTAAGTTAAGGAAAACATCAGTGCCATCTCTTTTGGGTTTCTCCAAGTGCTTTGCACTCTGAACTGCACATTCAGCTAAATCATTGGCTTGTGGCTACTCAGGACTGCTGGTAATATGAACAAAGTTTCAAGACTCAGCAAATTCCTTGAACTGCTGACTAGTAAACTGTGCACCATTGCCAGACATGACTTTGTGCGGACTACCATGGGCAGAAAAATGCCTCTTCAGTTTTGTAATGACTGTGCTGAATGTCAAGTTGGGAAGTAGAGTTTCCTTCTCTATATCTTTGGACATAAAAGGCCAAAATGCAATGCTTCTTGTCCTTTTTTTGGTTCAATCAGTACCTGGGTGACCACGATGCAACATTTTGATGTATTCCTATTGTAAGGCTTTAGGAATTACAACCTTTGGACCTTTCATGATGATTCCATCTCCAATTATGAGTTCATCTCTGTAAGGAAAATAATGCTGAATGTCAAGTGGTAAACTGGTTTGTATGTTGGCCATCCTTGACTGATAATGTTTTTCAGCTTCTGGAGAATTGTCTGAAGCTGTGTAACTCTTTAGTTCATCAAGCGTTCATGACAAAAAATGTTTGACTTCCTTGACTTCAAAGTCTGCTGTGTCATTTTTATGCTGCTCTGTCCTTTGTCTGGGTGTGCGTGACAAAGCATCAGCAAGGTACATTGTACTTTTGCAGTTTTAACATCATGCATTGCAACTGAGCTGGGACTGTATGTATTGGCCTTTTCAAAATTGTCACTAGTAGATGGTGATCAGTCTCTGTTTGGATACGTTTGCCATAAATATAATCATTGAACTTCGAACATGCTAACACTACTGCCAAAAGTTCTTTTTGTATTTGTGCAAATGCATCTCTGTTTGAGTTAAAGTTCTTGATGCATAAGTAACTGCTATACCTTATTGAAGACATGCTGCACCAAGGCCATACCTTGAAGCATCACAAGAAAGAGTTACAGCTTTGTGAACATCATAATACGTCAATGTGGGTCGAATGGCAATTTTCTTCTTCAGAATGTCAAATACTCTTTGGTGTTGCTCCATCCAGGACCAGTTTAAATTTTTGCATGTCAGCTCATGTAATGGTGGAGAAACCTCATTCATGTCTGGGATGAACTTTCCTAAATAGTTGACCATGCATGTGACATTGTAAATATGTGACATTCTCTGGAACTAGCATTTCAACAATTGCTGTTTGCTTAGATGGATCTGGTTGTAAGCCAGAATTGGTAAACAAATGTCCCACTTAAGAAACTTCTTTCAGTTTAAATTTACATTTCTGAGGATTCAGTTCAACATTTACTTCACATGCATGGTCTAGAACTTTCCTGAGCTTTCTATCATCTTTGTCGTCACCATTGCCTCCAACAATAATGTTGTCTACTATAACAGCACATGGATAACCAGAAAAAAAATTGATCCAAGGCATATTGAAATACCTCACTGGCAGTATTAATTCCAAATGGCATTCTTAAAAACCTGTATCTACCACATGGTGTACTGAATGTGGTTAACAATGAAAATGCATGATCCAGTGACATTTGCCAAAAGGAGCTTTTTGCATTTAAGATTGAAAAAACAGTGAAATGTGGCATGAGAGTGGCTACCTCTTCTACTATACGCATTGGATGATGAGGATACTTATGTGCTTTGTTTAAGTCTCATAGATCAATACATTTTTGAATATCATCTGAGCTTTTCTTATGAACTACGACCATGGAGGATACCCATTCAGTCGGTTTTTCTACTGGAGTAAGGACACCTAATTTCACCATTTTGTCCAGTTCTGCTTTTACTTTACTCTGCATTGCTACTGGAATCTTCTGTTCTTGTCTGACAGCTGGATTTGCTTCATGGTGTAACTTCATGGAATATGTGACAGGAAGTTTACCAAGCTGGTCTTTGAAAATATCAGCATAGTCACTAAAAATATTCTGTGTAAAACTATCGTTGCTATTCAGACTTATATGGTGGACCTCTTTATTAAATGAAATCAGTCCCATTCTCAGACTGTTTTTGAGGCCTAACACTAACTGCACATGTCTTTTGACTATGTAAAACTGCAAGTCATAGCTGTTTCCAGCAGAATGGCATGAAAGAATTACAGCACCATCATTATGAATCTCTTCACCGCCATAAGCAACTAGTTTTGCACACTTTGCTGAATCAAGTTTCTCACCAACTTTTACTTTAGCAAACATTTGTGCTGATATAACATTGCACTTAGATCCAGTGTCTACTTTAAGCTTTACAGGTTTCCCATTAATTTGTACAGTACAAAATATTTTACTCTTTGCTGACAACTGATAGTCTATTGCATTATCTGTTTCATCGATCACAGAGACACCATCAACACAGAAAGTCTGTTCATAGCTCTGTGAGTTTACTGCAGTCTCTATCTGATCTACTTGCTTCTTCAGATACTCTTTTAATATATGTTTGCGACACTTTAGACTTGCAAAGCCTTTTGAAGTGATTCCACTTTTTACATTTGTGACATTGCTGACCAAAAGCTAAACATTTTTCCCATTTATGTTCATGACTGCCTCCACAGTTGCAACAGTTAACAATGAGGTTGGGGTGACACTGCCTCTTGGTTTATATTTCTTTTTCATCTTAACTTTCTGCTGCATACTGTCAACATTCACACTAGCAGATACTGCAAACATGCCTTTCCCATTCGTAAGCATATTTATATGCTTTTCTGTAATCTCATGTATTTGACAAATCTCAGTGGCTTTGCTCAATGTTAATTCACTTTCTTTAAGCAAAATCTTTCTCACTGCATCATCATTAACACCACATACAAGACAGTCTTTTATCAACTCATCTTGTAGATCACCAAATCTATATGTTTTTGCTTTATTTCTTAAGTCGATAATACATGCTGCAATAGTTTCACCAGGCTTCTGATTTCTTGTATAAAACTTGTGCCTTTCCATTGTCGTATTCATTTGAGGGTCACACATTTCCCTAAATTTATGTTTTAAGCACTCAGGGTCTTCTCGAGTTTTATCCTGTATCACAATATTGTGGTCCCCCCCACCTGCATACACAGCAGGAGCATACACAAATGAACATTCCTGCTCAATGGTCTCTGATCCAGCTAAATTGAGAAGTAGAAATGCTCTTGTACATTTGTAAAAATGCAACCTGCATGAAAATATCATATTCTTGCCAAACGCTTGCCAATTCTCAGTAATATTATTATCAAACACTAGAGATACAGGTCTGAAAAATCCCTCTGCCATAACAACAATTTTTTTTAAGCATAAGTATAGACCTGGTACCTGTAATTTTGCTCAAGTGCACAACAACCACTCTGAAAAAGCTTTACTTTAATACTGCAAATGCCTCACACATTGAAAAGTCTTAGTTACTGGGAAAAAGTCATACAACTTCGGAGATTATTTCAAACACTTCAAATATTATACCGCTATCTCAGACATTTTAAACATTTCAGAAATTATTTTGAATACTTTGAATGCTACTGCATGTTTGGTGATGGAAAATCCTTTGAAATTAATTTAAGTAACTCTGAATAACCACTGTCCTGTTTGCAAGTTCACTCCTGGATATTACTACACTTCTTACTGCATGCCACGTCATTTGCGATCTGCTTCAACTTCAGATTCCATTCTGACACCATGACACATGTCTCATGTAGTCAAATAAGAAACTGAGGCTGGGTATGCATTCAAGTCATTTATTATGCATACAGACTTCAGGAGCTGTAACTTGTACATATACTTTGTACTTCATATGCTTACTGACTGACTTGTTACTTCTAACACACACACGTGGATGTCCTTTCAAGCTTGCATTCACACTGACTGACTACGCACATGTGCTCAGTAACCTATGTGCATGTGCTGTCTAGCTGCAGTAGCTGACTAGGTTCAATATACAAACTGATCTGCAGTAGGTATTATTTTACCCTCATCTATGGCCTTAGTGACTTTCTCAAAGAAATCCACCAAATTCAAAAGGCATGACCTGCCCTAGACAAAGATGAATTGGGTTGGGTCCAGCGTTTGAAGGCTTCCTATGTCATTATTTATCATTTCCGTGATTATTATTTCCATGACTTTACATATAAGAGTAGTCAAACTTATGGGTCTGTAATTTCCAATTTCAGTAGTTGGTCTCTCTTTATGAAGAGGGATGACTGTTGCTGTACTCCAGTCTATTGGGACAAAGCCAGTCTGGAGGCTGTGGTCAAATAAAGATCTTAATGGGTCTGATAATTCCTGATTTAAGCTGGTATATCATCGGGCCCCATTGAAGCCATGATTTTAGCTTTAGTGAGCACAGTGGCAACCCGTTCTTTGGTGATAATTGGTGGTGGATTGGTGGAGAAAATTTCCTGGAGAAGAACTGCGGGTGATGGGGATGTGAAATTTGAGCTGAATTTGTTGGCCAGCAGATTTGATATATCTTCTGGCTGAGTGCAGGTGATGCCATCTAGAACTAATTCTGCACATTGTTGAATGCTGCTCTTAAGATTGCGGGCATAATGGAAAAATGCCATGCTTAGCTTTGTAGGCTATTTTTACCTCAAAGTCTTCTATCGGAGACTTGACTAGTTCCTTGATTCACTCAGTTAGACCAATGAGGGACTTTTCCCCCTGTTGTGCACATTCCCTCTTACGTCTTGACAGGATTTTCTTTCTTTTGTTGTACAGCCTGTTAATACAAGGAGTCCACCAAGGTGGCTTGTTTTTGCAGTTTGACCTGCATTTATTTTGGTGTAGTACTTCTGTTTGTATACAGTTGTTTATATGGTCAGGCAGGACTTTTGTGCACACCTCTGCAAAGGTTTCTGTGTCTTCTGGATTTGGGGGAGCTTGGAAACTAGCTATTGCATCCCTTAATATGGGTAGTTTACCTTATAGAAGTTCTTAATGTTTTTTGGGTTAGGTGGGGGTACTAGTTTTACCTTTATTTCAAGGGAGATTTCTTTGTGATCTGATCTTACCAGTGAGGGTATCACACGGGGTAGGGTGAGGGTGGGAATGTAATGCTCTCGCATATTTGTGAGAACCAGCTCTAGGATATATGTTGCCCTAGTGGGAGAGGGGTAGAGGAAAGGAGGAAGGCCTAATATAAGGTTTATGGATGTGGTGAGAGAGGACTTGCAGGTGGTTGGTGTGACAGAGCACAGAGCAAGGTACAGTGGTACAGGAAGAAATGGAAACAGGTAGTCTGCTGTGACGACCTTTAACATGAGCAGCCAAAAGAAAAAGTATATATATATATATATACATATATATATATATATAAATTATATTAAATTATGGCCGAGCCCCCCAGCACTCCCCACACCCCCTTCTATTTAAATATACCAACTCCGAGATCTCACTACAGAGAGGAAAAGAGAAAATCTCCTGTTCCACGCTGTACTGAGATCTCCGTTCAGAACGTTCGAAGTTTTAAAACTTTGATCATATGGTCTCGACCATATGACATTCAAAGTTTTAAACCTTAGATATTCTGAACCCACACACACACCCACACACACACCCACACACACACACACACACACACACACACACACACACACACACATATATATATTTATAAAATATCCAAAGACAGCAAGGTAGACCACCAGCTGTGGTGACAACTCTATATAACTAGATACACACACGCACACACACACACACACACACACACACACACACACACACACACACACACACACACACACACACACACACACACACACACACACATACATATATTTATAAAATATCCAAAGACAGCAAGGTAGACCACCAGCTGTGGTGACAACTCTATATAACTAGATACACACACGCACACACACACACACACACACACACACACACACACACACACACACATATATATATATATATATATATATATATATATATATACATATAGATCAAATATATTTCAAGTAAGTAATGCATTAAGCTTTGAAATCTACGTGGTGATGTTAACTTTTCGGAGGTTCACATGCTTTAAAATGTTTCTGCATTGAAGAGCTTACATTTCTTTTAATTCCAAGCTGAATTAATTTTATTCTCTTTTAATAGTATCAGTTTGTTTCTGCAAATCTAATAATCTAATACTGAAGATATCTCAATGATTTATCTAATTAGTTAATAAATACAGACCGTGTGCAATTTTCAAATGGTTCATAAGATAATTCATAGACATAAGGAGGTATCACAGTTCCATGTGCTGATTTTATTTTTTATCTTATTTTTTAGTTATCAGGTGGACTAATTACACAATGTTGTATAAGGTTTTACTAATTACTAAATTTAAAGAAGCAGGGTTTTTTAATCTTTTGACTGAGATATGCTACTATATAAAGGAGTTTTAGTTTCTTGTGATGGTACCATTGTAAAATTATATGCATTTTTATAACCTATGAATTATCATGATAAATTGTAATCAGAACTGTTAATGTGGAAAAATACCTGTCAGTTGTTAGTTGTCAGTATGCATACAACTTACCATTTGTTTTTCTACAGAACTGTAACTTCTCAGATTTCACAACTTACAATATTTTTCCACAGAATCATAAATCAGTGTGTTCAGAGAACTGCACTAAAGGACATCAAAGAAAGACAAAAGGTTATTTCAAATGTTGCTTTGAATGCATTCCCTGTCCAGCAGGAACATACGTAACTGAACAAGGTTGGTGCTCAGCTATATTTCTCCAAGTGCTCATGACATGAAGAATAAATGCAGTAGAACCTCATTAGGTTTGTTTTTATTTTTCAGGATCTACTAAGAGTACTTTACTAACATTCTCATACTTAATTTTACAGCCTAACTGCAGCTAATATCCAGTCATCACAACCCACAGTAATCATTATTAGCCATCTTATAAGTCTGATTCATAGCTCCAGCCAAAACACAGGAGGAGACCAGGTCATTCTTCAACTGCTCAAGTGTTTGTCACCATGAGTCACTCTACTGGTGGCAGATTAAATAGCATGATGGTGGTTCCATGAAAGATACCTTCATCTATATACCAGGTGTGTTGTTTCCCTTCCAAGCCCCTTCTCCTGGCCATACTTACTAATACTTGTCCACAAACTTTAGGCTTTATGTGTCCCTCTCCTTCCTTCTAGTCTTCACTCACATGTAGTGATACATGACTTTCATCCCTTGACTACTTCTGGGAAAATAGCACATTTTACTGTAGTATATGAGTTCTTTCCCCACCAACCCCATCCCTGAATGACCTTGATCTTTCTTCAAGAATATTTCATATACATGTCTTTAACAAAATAATCAAATACGTTTCTCTTCAATAGGTGGCTAGACTGTACAGGTCATGTTTCTGAAGGGCTGCATCCGTCAAATTAGTTCTTAGAGGAGAACTGATGCAGCACTGCAGCTTAGCAGGGAAAACCTCAAAGTCTCAAGCATTAAATAAGCAGAAAGAAGACAAGTGTTAATTAGGCCTTTGGTTACCATATGTCATTGCCTACATTTTATAACATATTATAACTTGGTCTCACATGTTGCAGCTTCATCTCACATGATCCTTGTTCACTTTCCCCAATTATCTGCTGCCATTTGCTGTTCTGGAGTCGTAACAAAAAATAATTGAATACAAACAAAAGCTGAAAGAGTAGCATCATGTTATGCTGTTGTATGGTCAGCATTAAAACTGGGTGACTTTCAAGGAGTTCTAATGTCCAGCAATGTAACCACCGTGAGTGAGATTCCTGAGAATATGAGAATAGAATAAGTTGTTACACACAGATCACATGTTGCTTGCAGAATAGATCCATGCATTCTTAATCTCAACCCCATGCCATTCCCTGTAGCACTGATGTGCTCCAAAGAAGGTGGAATGTAGTCCTTCCATACTGTTACCACCACTGGGCAAGCCTGTAGCAGATAAATTAATACACAGATTTCATATTAATGTTGACTAAGTTGGAGGAAAAACAAGCAGCATAGGTAGTAACAATAACTGCCTGATATTAAGTGAGAAAAGGGACTGTCAATTGCATAAATAAGCACTTCAAGTGTCACTTTTAGCCATTTGAAGTTCTCTCTGTTCCATCATAGAACTGTGATGCCAACAGTCAGAAAAACATGTAGAGTGATGCACAAGAGTGGTTATCCTTTATCGTGTCATTCTGTGCTTATAAACAGCAGTCAATTAAACTACATGCCTAAAACTAAGGTTTCTATAATAAATTCAAAGTAGACAAAGCACAGGATGTAGTATTTATTAGAGAGTAATTTATCAACAAGCATAAAATCATTTTCCTCTTACTGGAGAATCTGCTAATTTGAGTATCACAAGTGAATACTGAAATGTTCTATGAAAGTTAGTAGGGAATAATCCCATATATAGAGTTGTCCTTTCTTTTTAATAGTTTGACTTCATACTAGGTGTAAGTAGATATCAATGGGTGTGAGCATTACAATAACCAAATGGGGGGGGGGGGTACAAAAAGGCTTGCCACCTGCAAAATCACCTATTTACTGACAAATGTTGCCTGCCAATTTGAAATGAAAATAGTCCAGATTTTTGTATTTCAACAATCTGGTTTTCAACAGATTCAGTGAATAACATGAGTTTCAACAGCTGGAACTAAATGAACTAAAGCTGAACAAACTGGCTTTTTGAATTTTAGACCAGAACCAAAGTATTAAATATTGCTCAGTTGTAAAATTTAGTACAAACTAACTTATTTATGATGCATTATATAGAGTATCTTACAGATATAATGACTAGTGAAGCTGAATCATTATTTGTTAAAATATCATCTCTAAATACTGTTTAACAATGTATACTGTGAAACTGGTTTCTTTAACTTTTGCTTCTCTGTTCCCTAAAGTTATATTGGATGTGTAAACTAAAGTGAAGTTACATCTACTTCTAACATCAGTCTACAAGAGGGGCTGTGTCCGTGAGGATATAAACAGAGAACATTTTTTATTTAATACTGTTTACATGACAGTAAAGGTACTGCACATGTGCCTTCGTTCTAAGTGTGAAGACTTGCTCCAGGATTTTTTGAGGTTTTAATTGACAAATTAAATACTAGTTATCATACACAGAAAATAGAAATGTTTGAAGAAAATGTGTAAGTACAAAAATGTAAACTTCTGCTATATGATATAAATAAATACACATCTATTTGTAGTTGTCTACAACTATATTTTTATTTGGAATTTTTTTGCATAGGTTTATTGTCCCCCAAGGAGACTTCAGATAATTTTTCCTCAGTTAGATAGCAAATGCTGGAGGAATGATGGAAAAGAAAGAGGTAACTGGGAACACATCTTTTGGGAGGGTAATGAGTTGGCAGATATTAAAGCTTCTCTTCAGAGTACTTGGTCGTAAATGTTGGAGGAGCAAATGGATATCAGTAAGGAAATTATTCTTTTGGGTTGGAAGACAGAATATGATTTGCATTTACACAGGAAGATCTTACAAAGTGTAATGCTACTGACTGCCAGAAAAGCAATTACTAGATACTGGGAAGCAAAAATCTAAACTAACTGTAATGTAATATTTTAAAGGACAAAAAAAAACTTGACATGTTATCTTTGGAAACACTAACATAAAAATTAAATTAAGTAAAATTAAATGGATTTTGTGAGAACAAAACATGCAGAACAATGTCTAGGAGGAGGAAGAATGGGGTTTAAGGGAAAATGGGAACTGAGAAGTTTATGTAATGTTGGAATGGATAATTGTTAAAAAGAATGAAAACATATATATAATGTATATTGTGTGAACATGGCATGTTAATATGTTTTGTTTTCTGTTAAATGTATGAACACCTATGCCTTACATGATAATTTAATAGAGGTGTTAAAAAAGGAATACACAAAATATGCTTGAAAAATGATATAAAAAAATCCTCAGATATGATATCTAATTAATGTTAGCTGCATGGTACAGAATATCTAGCCCTGACTATAGCCCAGAATGCTGTGGTTCAATTAGGAACCTCACTGGTTAAGGAGTCAGCTATATGGGAGGGAAAATGAATGGGTTCTGCCTATATTCTTCTCATAGGAGGGGGGATGATGTGATGTATTTCTACCATATGAGTTCATTGGTGGAGACTGAATGGCCTGCTGTAGCATTTGTTCCCATAGAGGTGGAGATGTTTCCAAGCTTAAGGCTTATGCCACTCACAAAAGTGAGTGACAGTCTGAGACTATGGCTATTGCACACAAATGGTAAGGGAGGACACAGAGGGAAATGTTAGATTTTAAGACAAAAACACTGATCCCCAGTGTGCAAGATTGCACCGACCCCAAGAACAAGACCCTTGGCCCTAGAAAACAAATTGGTTACAAGGACCTCATCTCTGGGGGAATGAGTGGGCTGTAGAATGGCCAGTAGGAAGGATTCATAGTCAGAGGAGTACTGGAACAAAAAAATAAAACATGATGAACCAATAATAAAGCCCATATGAACCAAAAAAATACAGTAAGGTCCTACTAATAAAGACTGTAATCATGAAGGCTCCAGAGAAGTACACTGCAAATAATATAAGGAACAGAAAAAATATCCATCTATATTGCCACTTACAAAGATACCACCTCATGCTGATCCCCAAAATAGTATCAGATAAAATTGGTAAAATGCCACCCTTCGGCATTGGGTACTACGGGTTACCTATGCCTGAATATTACAGACAACAAATACAAGCAAAGGAAAATTCCAAATACTAGAGAGAGCAAAAAGAAAAAGACAACATTGTCAACTGCATTGTGAACGTCTACAAAACTTAAACAAGTGTATTACTGAATGTGGTGGACAGTCCAGAATATGGTATAAATTTGTAAGGGGGGAGGCATTACTGCCAGTCAAACACCAACTTGCACTCCCCATAATATTGATAATCCTGCTAGCTATGACTTTTAGCAATTACTTTGAAACCCTGAGCTTAAACAGGCAATAACTAGAATATGCCTTCACTTAAACAATGAATAAGATTTGAAAATAGAAAAAGAAATGTGTAAAACATTGATCTCAGTGTCTCAATAACATATGTGAGTGTGCATTACTAAAGTTTGAACACACCAAACATCGACATGCAAAATATCAATGGAGGAACAAGGAAAATGTCAACATAGATATGCAACTAAGCATGTGCCCAGAAATAGCCTCAGTGCATGCAAAATTTAAAGGTAAAAAGTTAAAAAAAACAAATAAAAAGATTGTTTTTTATGCAGAGAAGTAAAGCCATGCCCGCACTCCAATATGGTGGGCTGTGCTCCCACACACCCAGCTAATTATATATACTATCTCTGAGATTGTACAAACGTGGGGTAAGACCATATTCCCCAAACCCTCAGACAGATAAATGGTCAACTAAACAGCTGTCAACCAAACACGCACTGAACCTTTCACAGGGAACCTCTATACACACACACACACACACACACACACACACACACACACACACATATAGATATATATACATATATATATATATATATATATATACACACACACACACACACACACACACATATATATATATATATATATATACACACACACACGCACACACACACACACACACACACATATATATATATATATATATATATATATATATATATATATATATATATATTTACACATATATACAAATCCGTCCCATGGTTAACTAAAGATACCTTAGGCATTATGATTCTCTGAGACAAAGCTTGGAAATGCTACCAGGAAAACAAAACTGCTACCACCCTTACTGAACACAAACTATTGCATAATAAAGTAAAAAAACGTATTACTTCAGACCGGAAATCTTATTTTTCTACTCTACAAAAAAATCACAATACAAACCCCAAAACATTCTGGGATGGAATCTCCTCTCTTCTTATTCCTTGTAAAAAAGAAAACCCTGACCCAAATGCTGCCAACATTGACCTAACTACACAGTTCAACTCTTTCTTCATTGATTCCATTGCCAGACTAACTATCTCTTTCACTAACCATCCTACCTCCACATCCCAACAGTCACTGGCCTCTTCCTCCCCCAGTACCTCTTCATTCTCTAGTACCTCCACC